>NW_022170249.1:7488315-7507261 GCF_008802855.1 Photinus pyralis
TAATCAATTTGTTTGATATGGTTATCCGATTATGGAAAACGCCAAAAAGAGCTGAAGAAATTTTCACAGGTGCCGTCTCACGTCTAATGCTCTCCTAATACCTTATTGTATTTCTATTAAGCATTAGGTATCGTGTGAATATAGCAATAAAGGAACAGATATAAGGAACGGTCGGTTTTGTGAATCATCTTCCTAATTTATCGCTTTTGTAATTTATTCAATTTAGACACATCTGGTCGTTGCGATAAGGAGTTTTATCAGGCGAAAATTAATTAGCTCACGTGTTTTATCGCTGTTAACCAAAGTTGTGAGAGAAGTTCAACGCGTGTTGTCCGACTGCGGGAAAAGGTGAACCCAATCGCGTAATGGCAAGGGCCGTTACAATATTTTTGTATTTTAGTATACTTACGTAATAGGAGTGAATTGTAAAACTGTGTTGCAAAAATGAACAAGGATCTACATCCCTAATTGTGAAAAATGCAGTGGGGGTAAGTTGGAGTAGAATCTTGTCCTACACGGTTAGATATATTAAGAGAGATTAGGTACAGGCGAGGGTACAGGTATAGTACATCTTCATATTTCATATTTATGGCGTATATTAAACAGATGTTCGCTTGTTTTCATCTGTTTAACCTTCCCGCATTTTATCTTACAGGTTAGTAAATGAATGTTATGTGAAAAGTTACGTATTGCCTTTGTTGGGAACCTAATTGTACAATAAAATCAATGACATGGAACAAAAAGATAAATTTCTCTATCAGGTGTTCTTTAATTTACACGTACTTTCTCTAGTCTTGGGATATTAAAATTACTCTATACAGATTTAAGTTAAATCTATCGCCATTTTCATTATTAATTAAATAGCCGATATTGTTTAAACATTCTTAATATAGTTAATGCTTAATGACATACACATGTAAGGTAATGTTCAACATGGACAACTTCTACACTGCTAAAAGCTTTCAAATTATATAACGAAATAACAATTTAAACGAAAAACAGAAAAAGGATGTAGGTAGCTCATTTGTAAATAAACGATTTAGTTAAACAAAAGTTGTATGTCAGGTGTTTGCGTGACATTTTACATTTTTATCTTCGGTTATGTAAAGTGACGTTGGATCAATTGTTTATTAAAAAATGGGTAGTTCCGTTTTGTTTTTCATTTTTTACAATTTACAATGGGAAATGTTCAGTGAAAGGTAACATGTTTATATAAATTGCCTTCCTGCAAAGCATCTTTCAGTTAAATTCGATTGGCATATTACTTTAGTTCAGTACATTTCCAAATATGTCTAAAAATCAAAGTCCTCGTGTGAGATCGAAACTACTTCAGCGCATTTTCGTGTGGCAGATCAGTATTTTATGAACCAGTTTTGACTCCACCATTGATAAGATCTTGTTTAAGGCTACCACATTCCCTTTTTCGATACCAACCTCCGACGTCCCGTTCACCCGCAATTCGCGTTTGAAGTTTTGATTTCAACGCCAATAAGATCTTGTTGGGGGCAACCACATTCTCTTTGTCGGTATACCCACTTCCGAGGTCTCGTTCACCCGCAATACACGATTGAAATTTTCACTCCACCATTAGTAAGACCTTGTCGGAGGGTACCACATTCCGGTTTTTTTTGTGGTTTTCTTGAGCGACGGCGAATTAAGTCCGTTTGACAACCGTGCAACAAAAATAGAGCAGTCATATTTGTACGATATAAAATATTGCACCGCACATAAGTTTGAAATCTACATAATTTAGGCTATTAGCAACACAGTCGCACCTTAACATCAGAAACGCTGAAGTCGTATAAATCCAATAAGGAAATCTCTTCAACTGCGCGGTGCGTATACATGTTTCGCGCAATTGTCCATCACTGTGAACTTCATATACCACGAATACGATCTTTGACCTAGGGGAATCTTGAGTTTCTGTGGGAATCAGTGCAACTCTAGAAGACTACTGTATTACCAAAGAGTTGGGTACTCTTTGGTATTACTTAGGAAATAAAGGAGGAACTTTGAGTCCTATAGGAAGTTTTGAGCCTCTATGAGACGAATAAAAGCCACTTGTGTTTTGGGAAAATGGATCACTTTTCATAAGCATGTTCATAAAAATACTGCAAAGTATATTTATCTCCGTAAGGGAATTGAGAACAATAAAATCATCCAAACTATTCCTATTGAAGTTATAAGCATGTTGTTGTTTTTTTAAATTAAAGATTTCCAGTCACTAACCATATGACTAAACGAAAAACAGTTTAAACACAAATCGCTCGGTGTGTACTGTACCTTTTTCAGAAAACTGCGTTATTCGGACGGATGCACAATCGCAATTGTCCACAAATTTCAATACCGTACATATAAAAGAAAATTTCTCTAAATTTGGTCTTAAAAGCTTCCAAAGCGGTCATCAGTGGTACTAAGGATCCTAAAGGGAATGGAAGATAAACTGAAGAAAGAGGCGACAGGGAGCAAGTGGGAGACCAAACAGAGGTAGGTAAGGTTTTTAATGATTAATTTCCAATTGTCTGCATTAAACTGTAACAACTTTTCCTATCGGACCAAATACGATGTGTATTAATTATTAATTATTAGTGCTTTACCTTATTGCAAATTAATGTCTCCGTGTATATTAGTTTTGGGTCATTGTCTCATTTCGGTTTCAAGGTTTCAATTGTTTACTACTTAATCAGAATACAAACCAACGACCAAATTGCACAAACTTTCACTTGATATGCTGCTCAAGTCAAGTCGAATTCTTCGACATTGTCTTCATCGCGTGTAGGTGGATGTAACCAAACTACCTACGTGTACCCTTTGACATTCCGTTGATTGCACCTCTATAATTATTCATCCAACGGTATTACGCGCAAATAGCTAAAGGCCAACAGGAACTACCATCAAAGTGTACATTAGCAATTTTCTTTTTTTAAAGGAAAGTGTAATAATAATTGTTCTGAATGTTGAAATTATGACGAATCTAATCGTTGTGTATAAATAAATATTATATTCATATACATTTCTTCCTTGTTCCAACGATATACTACAAGTTACTAATTGTAGTTTAATTACATATAAGTAAGCAAATTGGTGCAACACTTCTTTAATAGAAAGCGAGCAGCGGCTTCCGATTTGACTAATTAATTCAACTTTATTGCCGATCGTTAAATTAATAACAGCTTAGGTAACTATTACGAATTTCGAGTGTAATAATTTCCTCGTTTTTAAACATTTTGTGCAAAACGTAGGTAAACGGCGGAACATTCGTACGAATGCAAATCCTACCCTTCCAATCCAATTTCAACAGATTGTTTCACACAATCAACCCGGTGTGAACGGACGTTTCAAAATTCGCCGCCACGAAATCTGCATTTAAATTTCCAATTATGAGCTGCATAATTTTTTTATGTTCCTTAAATTAATTATCTCACGCAATTGATAATTCGCAAATCCTGTTCTGTTGTGGTTGGCATTACGAAATGCCATATAAAATTGGTGTCTCGTATATGTATACTTCGCGGTTTGCAAGTCCAAGGACTTTATACTTTTACTTTTATATTTTTGCTAGGTATTTTATTTCGGTAATCCTCTTGCGTTTATCCGCCCATAATTTGAGTATAGACTACAAGCTGTGAATCTACTAATTTTGCATAAAAACTAAAACTAAATTATAAATGACAATTGCACCCTAATATTCCTAATTCAAAATGTGCAAACATTTAATTGAAACAGTGAATCTTGACGATACTCGATTCCGGTCTAGTATAGGTACCCAATTTATTCTTAAACATAAAGAATTTTATTCTGGCGAGTGCACTGTGTCAAAACACACATTCCTGAAGACATTAAGTTCCTCTTTTCTTTAAATTTTGCCCACGTTACTAATATATGGTGAAAGCCTTTGTACAAATTTAATATTAAAACCGCCAAGGAAATAACCAATTACGGAGTTACGGGTGGGAAACCTGTAGACATAGGGTGTTCCAAATTGCTTGTTTTCGATGTTTTTCTGGGATATTTTGAGAACTAAAGAGATAGCGTTCTTTATACTTTTTTGATATTCCCACAAATAGCAGTTATACACAGCAAACACTTTTTCTTGCATTTTTGCGCTGTTGCCACGTTCGTGCTAGTCGTATGTGAAAATTGACATCGTCGATCTAGACAGCGTTGAAAACAAACTGTCAAAAGTGCAAACGGCATCACTCATCTCTTTTAGTTCCCAAAGTATCCTCGAAAAACATCGAAAATAGAAAATTTGGAACACCCCGTACAACAATTTGGATGGAGGAGCGACATAACAGAAGACATTTGTAGTCAATAGCAGTATCTAGTAAAAAGTAGACTGAGTAACGGGCAGACGAGCGGACAGTATCTATAATAGCTACTTTGGGTAAATGCCTTAAAAATGGTCCTAAAGAATATTACATTGGGTGCGTTCAGCCGCATTCAGCGCTTACACAGCTGTTTCCAAAGCCAAAGCGAGAAAGTATTTTCGTTGAGAAAAAATTGCGGACGCTGTTAAGCACTAAACGACGTACCGCTACATTGACGCTACGACAGCAGTGGACCGGTTGAAGCAATTGTTTCTGGCAATTATTGCCAACGTCCTTTCGGGTATTTCGACTTGGAGACATTGTTGTCTATATTATGCCTATGTCTATGCCAATTAGTGACGTAGTCATGTACGGTGTAGCAGGTGGATGGCAAAGGGGACTAAGATCCACGTTTCCAAATGTCTTAGTAATATACTGGGTGGTAACTTGAACAACGCATAGGAATTTCAATAGTAATTTTTTAAGTTCAGATTATTGGCTCCCCGAATTATTTTAGAAATAAAGTCTATTTAGGTTTTTTGTAGAGAAAAAAATTACGAATCCATGCATACTTGATTTGAAACCAAGAAATTGGATAACTAAAAACTGGCGCTTTTCAGAAAATCAGTGGTGCCATGACAGTTTGAAATCCAACAAAGTTAACTAATGGCAAATGCAGGTGCTTTTGTTTGATTTCATAATTCCATGGCATTACCGACTTTTAAACGCTACAGTTTTTGATTTTTAAATTTTTACTGCTTCTGAATTTATAAAATAGGAAACAATAGTATGTACGGATTCGTCATTTTTTTCTCTACAAAAAAACCTGAATAGACACTATCTCTAAAATAATTAGGGGAGCCTATAATCAGAAATTAAAAAATTACTATTAACATCCCTATGGCGCGTTCGTCAAGTCACCACCCCGTAGAAGATTGGTGGTAACTGGTTTACCTAGGTTTTCGGTTATTCTCTTTCCGAGTTTGTAAAAATTTTGCTACTTTAAGATTATTTAGCTTTTCAATAGCTAAGGTTTGGAATTTCTTAATGTCATATTCAAAGGCCTGCGCAATTTGGCGTAGTAATTTTTAAAAAATGCACTCAAATGACATCATTACATCACCTTAGAACCAAAATAAATAAATTCCCGCTTTAATGTTACTGCGAGCCGAGGCCAAGTCAAAGTCTCGTCTCGGCCTGTGTTCAGTCTCGTCTCGTTTCGTCTACTCTCGTTAAAAAATGAAAGATGGAATCTTACAGTTAAAAAAAAAATTTATGTAAACTATAGATATACAGGCTGATTCAAATTCGCGGGCCACCATGGGGATCTTGGGAACTGTAAGAGAGTAGGTAGTTTAAATTTGACAAAGTTGCCTATTTTGATGCTTAACAAAATGCAGTTTTGAAACTTAAAAAATTCCGGCTACTTTCGGAGATATCCTGAAAAAACTAAATTTTGCAAAATCGTTTTTATTTTTTACTGAAGTTATTTAAAAAGATATTTCGAAATAAATAACACATTATTATGGCCACTTTTTTCACTACAAGATACCAGTTTCTCTCCGGTTCACCATCATCAACTTTGTTTTTTCGTATGGAAGTCATTTTTTCTGATTTCAAAAATGTAAATATCACCATTTTTTAATAAGAAATGGCTACATTTACATACATTTACTAGCCAAGTTTGCCAGGCAAAAAAGAAGATATTTTAACAATATTTAAAAAATAGATTTTTTTTGTAAATCATGATCTAAATTAAGTGATTATTTAAAAGTTTCATTATGTTTTTTCCGCCACAATTTAGATGACATTGAGGCGCGAGCCTCATGCGCCTTATGTATAATCCGCCACTGGAAGAGTGGGCGGGGTTGATAGTAACCAATGGGATGATTGTATTCATGAACACGTGAGCAGTACTCGTTTTGTTTTGAAGCGTATTTCCCTAGTTCCCACTCGATCATTGCAGTGCAAAGTGCTTTTCGTTTGCGATTTGGAGTTCACCCACGCGGACGGATTCCTGGACGCCAATCAGTTGTAAATTGGGTTCACAACAACGAAGAGAACCGCAGGGAAGCGTTACAACACCAGAAAATATCGAATGAGTTAGAGAAGAAGTATTGCAATCTCCCAAACGCTCAGCTCGGAAACAAACACTTGCTCTTGACATTTCAAGACTGTCTCTCCATGAACTGAATGTTCGCCCTTATAAAGTGTGCGTGGTCCAGTAATTTTCAGTACGGGACTATATAACACGAGGACATGTTCCGTGACGCAAATGTGTTCTTTTCTGAGGAGGCACATGTTCACCTTTCACCTGAATGGGTGTGTAAAGAGAGTATGCGGTACTGGAGCGAAAGAAACCCCAGAGAAATTCATGAGAGACCCGTGCACTGAGAGCGCATCTTTTCCAGAAAGATCGTCATGCTGTAATTGTGAATTCGAAGATATTTTAACTATGCTGAACAGTTTTTTCAGCCGGTTTTCGAGGCAAGATACCTGATTTCAACAAGACGGTGCCACTGCACACACAATGGCATTACCATGCATTTTTTGAGGCAAACTTTTCTTGACAGGCTCTCGGATGGGGGATCTCAACTGACTCGCACACTCACAGGACTCACCCGATTTTTTTCTGCGGAGTTATCTGAAATCCCCAAATCCGATTTTCAACGCTGTACGATTATGTCGAGTACGTTGATCTCCTTTAGAGAACGTCGTGCTTTGTTGATATATTCGATTTTGAATTTTGGGAACAAGTTGTTGCAGTATGCTCTTCAAGCATTAAGGCCAATTCACATTATCGGTCAAATCACGGTCCGGTCACGGTGCAGTCAATTATTATAGCGTGTAGTTTTTACAGCCGATTCACTGTATCGGCCAGGTCACGATCAGAACATGTTCATAAGAAATACAGGCTACAATAATAATTGAGTGGACCGGGACGTGACCGATAATGTGAATCCGGCTTTAATTAATTAATCATTCGTTAGGGTCAGGAGAATGACATTTACACTTTTTCCTACTGCTTCTAATAATCAATTAAGTGAGATTGAAGAACGGATTTTCCAATGGAAAAATTCACACAGGTTAAGCAAACCGTCCATGTTTTGACATTCGAGCAGTATCAACCAATTTCAGATTTCTAACGCATTCTATAATTTGAAGGCAACACATCGGATAAATAACCGCAAGTAAAAGTCTCTATTAATCGTTATCATTTTCTTATTTATGCTCATTCATGTTTAATGTCAAATTTAATTGGCTTCTTCTGCATTTTATAAACCGTTTTATATTGAAAGTCGATTGAGAAATAATTGAAAAAATTAATAAAAAATTATAGATTTGAAAGTAATTTGAGGACGGTAGGCGATGCCAATTATTTTTCAATGAATGTGTTTATTGAAGTTCGTGCACAGCTACCTAAAGTCTCAGTCTAAGGATTATCAGAGCTCGACCCAGCGTTCTAAAAAACCGCTCGAGCGACGAGCGCTCTAATTGTCTCAAAAATGCTCGCGAGCATCGAGTTGTTTTGCAAAGCGAAACCGCTTGCGAGTTCCGAGCACTTCTAAAAGTGCTCGAGCGGTTTATCGCGAGCTCTCGGGAAAAGTGCACGTGAGCGGAAAAACCGCCCGCGACCAGAAAAAAAGCGCTCGAGCGCCGAGCACTTTAAGTCAACTCTCGAGTATCGAGCATCAAGCGGCCGCTCCGAAAAGTGCTCGCGGCAAGCGCTTTTTCCGTTTGGGGAGCCCTTTTTCAAGCGAAATGCTCGGGAGTAGCAGCACATTTCAAAAATTTAAAGAAATATCGCGTTATTCTGACCGCTTAGTCCGTTCGAATGGCTGTGCTCCTGTAAGATCGGACATATTTTACATTTTCGAAGAAATTTGGAATTTGCCATTGTGCACGAGTGCACCGTTATGTTGAAACCAATAGTTTCCAACTTTTGTTTTTTTTGTGGCATACATCGTTGTATTTGTAATAAAAATATCTACTCAATACAGCCATATAAAAAAATAAAGATGACTATGGTTTTTTTCGAAACGAGATTTTCCTTCAACGACTTATTTCTTGATGCGAATAAAAATAGAAGTTTGAGAAAATCGGTTTATATTCTTAAACAAAACGTATGACTCATCGCATTGTCACTTTACTTTGAAAAAAACTATAACGATCTTGATAAAAAGTGATATTCTATAGCGGGAAATAATATAACTTGATTTGAATATTATTGGCTAACGAGATTCTAGCTCTTTCATAACTCGTGTCATATTACCTATATCTACTGTTTAAAATTCAGACGGTATAATTCAATTCTGATAGCAGACACCTTCTGCCCATAATAATAAGAAATAAATTGCTTCAATTTGTTTAATTGGTTTGTGAGGTGGCGTGGCGCTGATCTTTCATCGCCTCCTAGACAGACAGTTATGACTTATGACCGTGACATGCATATAATATTTGCCTAAAACATTAATCTCAATAGGCAAGTGAAATGTTCCCCTAAATTACGTCACACAAAAATCTGCGAGTAGCGAGCGAGTAGCAGAAAAGCCTTTTATATTAATAACCACGCACTTTTGTATTGTTAAAATTTTACCTTAACCTTGAAAGTATTATGTTCTTATATCTATTCAATCAACATCCTTGGAATATTAATCTCCCTTTTTGTTCGGATCATACAGAAATGCCCCTATTTCTTCGTGCTCATATTTGGGGAAATCAATGGCTATTTTTCTTGGTTTCATTCGAACATCTAATGACTTTTACTTATCGAACGGTAGATATAACATTCCTAACATTATCGTAATAATATGACTTTCCACGCAAATTATTGTGTAATACTAATAAGTAACCTTCGACGATTGTTTACACACTATCGATATTCATATCATTCTGGTATTTACATACATTGTACTCGTTCATAATTTACTCAAGAAATTAACAGGTAAGTGAAATATCGTTTATTTCTAGAAGCAATTTGCAGATAGTACTCATAAAATGTCCAAAGTCACGTTAATAGTACAATCACTCCGCCACAGCAAAGTTATTTGTAACTTATTTTAGAATTCACAAACGAGGAAGCGTATTCTTCTGGAAGGTCGAGTTGATTAAACTAAACGGTATTTCTTGACCCCCATCTAACGATTGTGTGACAATGCACGCCCAGTTTTAGTGAAATGCATACAAAGAACGCGTAATTTCACATGCGAAATGGAAAATCAAAATTTTCTGATTCTGATTGTTTTGCAGCTTCTGTTCTGGTTTAACTGTTCATAATCCTTTTGCATTTACTGTGATCCTGCAAGTTCGGGAAAAAGGGAAGTCTATAAACAAGTTATTATGCGTTGCCACAGATAGTTACATTACAGTGATTGGATTTATTTCTAAATCGACTGATTTGTAAACTGTGTAAATGATCCGCAAAAACAAGTGCAGTTTTATAATGAAAATGATGTTTAAGGACCGGACCAACTTCAGATCAAAATATAGCACACAAATTTCAAATAAATTATTTGGTCTAGACAGTTGACCGTAACAAGTATTTGTAAATGTATTAATGTGTGACAACCAACAGATTTATAGGTAATGTTTGTTTGACATTTTTTCAATTGTGTGTCATTTAAATATGTTATAATGAACTTACTTTTAAATCAACCCTCGTAAGTATGTCTAACTAGTATGCTGTGCGCTCCGAACCCTGCTCCGAACGTTAACCAAATTCACTTTGTTTCTAGAGTTATCGCACGGAGGGACCAGCTAATAGCTATTGCTCAGAATATACTGTACCGAGTATCCCAGACATCGAGGCGCCAGCAAGTCGATAAATGATGAGTCACCGGTGATAAGCAATGAAAGCGGATGAAATATGATACGCTTTGTAGACTCTTATAAAACGCTCCGTGATTTTTTCCAAAAACTTTCCGTTTGTGTTATAAATTTACATGTTATAAATTTGATTACAAGTGAGTGATAATCTAATCATAATAACTGTTATAAATCAATCTATTTAAGGACAGAACTTATATTCGCGAAAACAAAGCGTTTTAAGATAAGAAACAAGTGTTCAAGTAGATAAGACTCGAAATATCACGATGTTGCAGGCTCTAGAAACCGTCGCCACAGAGCACGAGAGGGGAAATTTCCACTGTAACTTACCTATGTCTAGAAAACGACGTGAACGCATTGGTTGCGGTGGTTCCGTTTCAGAACTTTCATTCGGCGCATACTTAAGTAAAAATCTGGTGGGAGAGCGGAATTCTTACTGAAATTTTCGAGGAGGATCTATGCCGGTCGATCGCGTCTTGATTTGGTTCAAATTTACATATTTACGCGAAAGATTTAATAGATCGGGATAACATTATTAATTCAAAGTTCGACCCGATGGCCGTATAACCGAAGTGTTACTACGAAAGCGTTTGGGTCCAAGGTGCAAAAACATTCCGTTGCGCCAAATTTGTAGTGGCAAGTTACGTAAAGAAACCCAGTTATTAATAAAATTTACGAACAAAACCGCTACCGGTAAAAATGATAATGACAATTAATTCAAGTTTTTGTTTGCTGTTAAAACCCTAAAATGACTGCACACATTTTTGATTAATATATTGCGGAACATCGGTAATTTATTACTGTGAACAACTCAAAGTTCAACTAATTAAATCATCGTAAGCCTGAAGCACGGTTTATCCTGAATCATTTCCATCAACCATCTTACGAAATCGATTTTCTACAAGCAACTCGATTCAACTTGTAGTACGAGAGGTACATTCGTATTACCTAAGGCGTTTCACTATCCAATTTTCTAAATTGATACTGCCTTCCAAAGGAGAAATTGATCTGACAGTAGTGACAGTTGGAGAAAATTTCAGCACACGATAAAAGTAAGTTCCTTAGAATTTGTTATGTTGCTTAAAAATAGGATTCGACCGTTTTTGCTGATTTTGCATGAGGAATTTGCATTTGCAGTCATTTTTATATTCCTCAATAGGTCAGTTTTCATGGGTTTATCCCGTGAATGAATTTGTGTATTGTTTTTTGTAAGGAAAACTGGAGTTGAACGATCATATTTTCATTAATATTGTTGTGTTATTTTGTTTTAGTTGTAACTTGAAAGAAATTATAGAGCGTCTGGATGTGACAATTTTGTTTAGTTCAATTAATTAACCGGGGGGGTTATTAATAATTTGAGACACAGGATTGCGTAAATTTCATGTTATAGTTTTGGTTCAATTTCTTAGAAGTGTTCTGTTTTTATTTTATTCCTAGAATTTTTTTCGATGTAAATTTCTTTTTAAATTTTATTTGCCGTTAACGAGGTATAGCGCGAAGTAGAGATAAGGTTGTCTTCGCAGAATTGCCGGGCGTACGTGCCGTTTAGCAAGAAGTTGAAAAATCGACGCTTCGCGTGATTGGCGGGCGGGATGTTGAAGAAAGGAGAAGGGCTTTTGGCTTAAATAGAAAATTTTTGAAGAGAGCGGGGCTTTTTGGTCGTTACAAAGCCAACCGGCGCTTCTTCGGTTACGTTATTTTTGAATTTTGTGGAAGTTTCTTGCGTAGTGGATCCAGGTTTAATTAGAATTTTTGTTTGCCGTTTAAGAAGAATTTTTTTTGAAAAGTTTAAGAAGTTTGTCGCCGTCCTGTTTTTTTTTTATTTTGCGGAAACACGGAAGTTTTGAAAATAATTGTGGGTACCTGAAGAGAGAAGACGTCGGTGTTTGAGTGTTTGGTTTGTGTGAAAATTTTTTTTGTTGTGATCGTGTACGGATACCTCTTTGTATCAGAGTACGTTACTCGGACAAATTTAAAAGTAAGTAGTAGTTAGTGGTTTGTTTTTGTCATGTTTTTTTTGTAATGTTTGAGTAATTTGTTTTTTTTTGTGTGTGTCATTTATCTGTTTAAAATTGTAACAATTTGTAAAACAGAAATTTACGCAATTTTTTGTCTGAAATTAAACCAGTCATTGCAATCCAGGTTTTGTTTATTAGAGTCAAAGAGAGGTAATTGTCGGCGTCTCTTACTTTGTTTCAAGTTTATTAAATCTGGGGGTAAAGTTTCATATTGGAATTTAAGGATTTGGTTAAGCCACCTATTCATGTCATTGTTGGAATGCTGTAGGGTGGCAGAATCCAGCTGGACCTTGAGATGCGGTAAAAATTTGTTTTTTTTTAATTACAACTGAGCTAGCTAGAGGTAAATCGTGGGATTCCCAGAAGTGAAGGTTAGGTCTCACAACAATATATGCAAACAAGTCAATTTATATGAGTATTTGTGTAAAGCAGAGCATTAGGTTTTTGAGTTTCAGAAAGAACCAACGTTCCGTAAGGTAAGAGTAATTAAAGCTTTATCTATTACTGAGTTAGCCGTGGTATTAATTATTTCATTGCAAAAGGTTAATGGCCGTTTGCACCGACAAATTTAAGTAGAGCTTAGCTTAAGCGTAGCTTAAAATCCATGGCAACGATTATTGAGACAATGGTTGCGATGGATTTTAAGCTACGCTTAAGCTAAACGCCACTTAAATTTGTCGGTGCAAACGGCCATAATTATAATTGTTATAGTAAAATTTTTAACAGTGCCGTAGAAATGAAATTTTATTTTATTAGCGCAGGGTGTTCAAGTTACAAGTCATAAATTCATTATTAATTAATTGGAGATAAATAAATCACGTAATTTAATTTACGTTACAATACTAATTACAATATTTCAGATGTGCTTAAACAGTTGTTTAAATTTCCCTTTAAAAGTGGATTTCATTTATTTCTTCATTAGGAATAAATATGAAAATCACTGAATTCAAAACGATTAAATATCTCAGTCATTATAAAAACTGACATAAAGTTTAATGTGAAATTTGTTTATTTGGATCAGGCAAACCCAAAAATGGGTTTCTTGTAGCTTGAAAAAATCTGCATCTGCTCATGCCCTCGTTTATTTTTGAATTCAAATCAGATCATATTTGTCAGGAGAAGTCTATTATTTCGCCTCCCACCTGAAGTGGACGGTATGGATTCTTCTAGAGCCGTAATAGATCTCGCTTTGACGCCATCCATTAGTTACATTGCGATTTAAAATGACGGAAAAGGGGAAAATTGTTTTTTCCCTTACAATTTTTTGGAAATTATCTTTTATACAAACCTTAGCCTAATAAAAACAAACACAACAAAACAAGAATGATCTAATTTGCTGCAGACGTGCTGAAGTATCCGCGATTCGTTTTTATTTATACAGGGTGTCCCGTGACGTAAGTCAAAATTGACCTATACACTTTATCCAAAACTCGATAATTAAGGAGTTACGATCTAGTAGACTATGTAATTGTTTTGGCATATTGTTTACGGGGACATTTTTTATTCTTTGACGTTGTAATTTTAAGATTAAATTAATATGGCTACGTGTTCAAAGCAAGAATATTCACTTTATTTACGGATACTGTGACGGAAATGCAAGAGCGGCAGTGAGGGAATATCAGCGGAGATTTCCTGATCGAAGAATACCTAATAGGCTACATCAATTTAGATCTGGAAATTAAAATGTCAAAGAATAAAGAATGTCACCATAAGATATGCAAAAAAATTACATCGTCTACTATATTGATTTATTGCTAAACTTAATACTGCCCATAACTTCTCAACTATTGAGTTTTTACAAAGTGTATAAGGAAATTTCGACTTAAAATTGACCAAGGAATATGGTGTTAAGCTATGTCCATCGAGTCACGGGACACCCTCTATAACTTTTTCAAGAAATGTTTATTTTCGCGGGCACATTAGGGTTTTGACTATTGCATTTTGATCGTGATTGTGGGTGTTAACTTTTTGATGGAGAAAAAATTATGATGATATGAATGTTTACCATGCTGTAAATTGTTCGGGCTGCAATATGTATGTTTAACAATTTTTGATTATTTAATTATCCTTGTGATTGTTCCTCTTCTCAGCAAGTTTACAATTTTTTGAGGGTTAAGTGGAAGATCGGCGAAGACATATATTCTTAACCGAACTTCGCCTTTGGGTCAGGCTCATTTGAGATTAATTAATTAATAAAACTTTAGCACACTTGCACTAGAATAAAATCTTTTTTTTTTCTTTTCTCTAATATATTTTACATTTTTTTTTAAATTTAAGATAGTATTATTGTGTATGCATGTGTGTGTGTACTTAACAATGTCCTGACGATTCCAATAAAGCAATTTAATAAAATACTGCTATTCAAAATATTACATTTTAAATGTAAGTGTTGTAATTTTTGTGCAAGACGTATCCAAACGTTAAGGGCTTATGTGCCCAACGGTTATTTGACCTAGAAATTGGTTGTTATCTGTTTATGTTTAAAAATCTGTAGATTGGGAAGCATTCAGCCAACGCCGGTGAGTTGTATGCGGCCGGCAGCTGAATCCTTCCCGACCCGTGTTGAAGACCAACAGAAATTCAATAGGCGAAATTGCAGTGAAGCAAGCTATAATGATGTTTATTTTGAACGAGAAGCTGCGAGAGTTCATGCAATTAAGGGGTCAACATTGGAAAGCAGAGTAAACGAAATTTAAAAATTAAGACAAAAGTGTAATATTTAAGAGAGCAGAATGTAAACAACCCCAGAAATGAACTCTCCTCCTAAATATTCAATACCAATAAACAAGTCTTCAGTAGACAAGAAGAACTAGAGTTGGACAAGGACAATTTTATTAAAAGTTGTTCCGACATAAACTATGGCCTAACCTACATATGCTCAGATCCAGAAACTAGCCTACTGAGCTGTTTCCAAAAGTTCTCCAGCATATAGTCGCGCATGTTCATTGTATCGTTACAGAGCCAATTTTATTATTGGTCGATAATCATGAATCACATATGAATCTTGCAAGTCTCAGATATTGTAAAGAAAATGGCCTGGTTGCTCAAGTGTTTATACAGACACGCCAGGGTGGAAAAATTAGAAAAGGTAAAAGTGAAGAAAAAAGAAAATCCGGTAAAACTAAGGTAACGAAAAAAAGCAAAGAACAAAAAATACAAATAGATTCTCCCAGCCAATTTGATTCATTATCTGATGATAAAATCAGATAACTCCGAAGAAAATCTTTCAGACAAATATGACGAACTTGAAGAGTTTTAGGCAGGCATGGAACTGCACAAAGAGGATTTGGTTTTGATTCGGTTTGAAGTGAAATCTTCATTGGTGCAAAAGCGCATTATGTTGGAAAAATTTTAGAGATCGATGAAAGTAAGTTGAAAATCAAATTTCTGAAAAGAAAAGGACTTACTGCAACATATTAATTCCCCCAAATTGAGGATGTGAGTGAAGTAATACGCGACGATGTTATCTGTAAGGTTTCAGTAGGTATCTTCAAAGCCAGGGACTGCTCTTTGTTGAGTTGTTGTTTGACGATCTTACTGCGTCACTGATTGCTCCCGACCGAATGCTCCCTCAGTGGGGAGCTTTGGACAACTAAACAATTTCCAAAAAAAATTGTTTCAAATACAAAAAAATTATTTGTTATAGGTATAATGCAGGTCACCAATAAAATAAATAATGCTATGTTGCCGAATGCCCCCCTGTTACCCCTAGGTAGAAGATAGATAGATGAACATATTGTTTAACCACGAATGAGGACTAATTTGACATTTATTAGTTTTTCCTTTTGTAAACTATAATTATTATAATTTGTAAATAATCTTGTAAAGGTGTGAGAATTAATTTATGCTGCCAAGATAAAAAATTTAATTTTCTAGTACACTGCATGAATGAATTTTTGTTTAATCATTTCACGGCCCGAGTGATTTTTACTAAAATGGTAATTTACAATTTGCTTAATTTCTCCGATTTCCCACAACAAAAAAGGAATAGACCTAGAATTTTACAATCTACAAAAAAATGATTTAGGTACAACTTTGCTGCAAAATAATTAGGGAAGAATGTATTTTAATTAAAGAAAAGACCATGGAGATATCTATGGTGCATAAACCAATCCTACACCCTGAAGGACTAAAGAGAGCTTTTATTCTGTTTTCGAGATAGGATGCTTTGAATAAAGAATACCAATATTAATTATTTTGACATCTTATTCAATAAAAGGCGAAGTTCAGCATAATTTTGATGTTCAAATTTAGACAATTATAAATAACAATTTGCTGTTCTTCCACTTAACCATTTACTACGATATAATGAATGTTATTCCTCTTTGCGTATGACAAATCCTATGCCGAGAAAGAGTGTGTGTGACAACAGATAAAATGAAAAAAACTAGAAATCCTAAACTGTAGAAATAGGAAAATTAAAATAAAAACTAAATAAACTGGAGGCTGCAATTAAAATTAAAACAGGTAGTTATAGGCGTTAAATGCATTGTTTTGTGACTGCAATAAAAATCGTTTGCATGCAGTATAAAACTGTGCGAATTTGAAGATTTAAACTTTTCCGGAATTTTATTGTATGCGCATGGCGAGTCAAAAGAAAACGACTTCTCACATTCTGCGATTTTATGTCGTGGAAGTGAAATTTTTTCTTTATTCCGGACAATATCCGTTCTGTAGACGATTCTTTTCGTCTAGGTAATTATTATATATTATATTCTATTAATAATTGTTGACAACGATTTTGTAATTTCTGAGCACGTTTGGGATGAACGGAGTCAAATAATGTGAAATTTCATTACCAAAGGACGTCAGTGATGATGGATAGTGTGAAACGCTTCTTGAGCAGTTCGACAATCAAATCTTGAAATCAACGCCCAACCGAATCGTAAAAATTAATTACCCTTGGATTCTTTTCAACCACAAAAGGGTAAAGTTTAGCTTTAGAAATACGTTACCCTGAAGCGATTTAACTACATTGAATTATACCATTTGTGGGAATTTCAAGTCGTGCATTTTAAAGGAATAATCATCGTAGGACCCTCTACGTCGGACGAGTTTTGTGCAAATTCCACATCGTTAAAAATTCAAATCAAAGGATGCGTCTCCTGTTTAAATTACACTAACAAAACTTACGGTTTTCCAAAAAAGGAGATCATACGTGTAGTTTATTGAAAACAGCGCAAGTATAGAAGTAAATTTGCTTCTATTCGGGAAATGCTTTAAAAATACAATTATTATTTTGCAAAGAAATGAAGACTACGTGTCAATACTGTTTTATGCAATCCTCAAGATTTTTAACGACAAATTTTTATATGCGACTCTACAATGTAATATTTAGCTCAAAATGAATCAAATTCCCACATAAGCTCAATGTTATTTGTCGGTCTGGTACACGGTTTTAATCCATACCGCTGGCATTGATTAATTATATACACACTAAAATCAATGCCGCGAGTTATGATGTAGAATCCAAAATAATTGTAATCGCTTTAGAAAAGTGCACAGTTTACCAATTTTGCTACAATTGAAGCTAAGACTCTTCCACGTGTTCATTAAATAATTATATACATGTCGGCCACAGTGGGTGGTTGTAATGACGTGGTGACATAATGAACTATGCTTTTGACAAATTATTTTAAATTCAACTAAGGTTGTGGAAGTGTACTTGAAGCTTAAATAAGTCTATTTGTATTCTGGTGGGAACTCCGAGCAGAGTAGGTATTTGTTAAGTAGGTAACCTTTGAGATTTTACACAAAATACTTTAAAGAATGAAGATCAATGAACATTGCAGATACACGTCATAAACTTTTGAAGTGTGTTGTGCAATTAGCAAGTTGTAGTAAGGAAATATCATACGTTTTGTCATCCATTTAATGTTTATTACTTAATTAACGGGGAAACGATGGAATAACCTTAATATGTAATTAATTTTATTGTTGAACGTTTAAGAATACCAGGTGTGCTTTGAAAGGGTGATCATTCACTATTCTGTGGCGTACCGTACGCCCATACCACCACACGATCAATTGATATGAATACCTTGAAGGTCTGAGTGCTATTTTCTCGTTAACGAGGACGTCCAGTATGGGAATTAATACTAAAATATTAAAATAGGCGTGCCACTTATTTGTTTTACGTGTTGTATATTGTTGTTTTTTATGCATAAAGATGAGCGCAAATTAAATTCATTCTTCCTAGATTACTACACTTCCTGCTTGTATTGAACTATCATTCGTTGAATTTAACAACCAATGACTAACATTTAGCAGATAATAAAAATTATTTATTTACATTCTAATAAAAGTAGACATTTCGATTTTGTTATTCATTTATTCTCGCGCGTCAAGTTGGGTGGCGTTGTATCATCGCCCATCGGCCAATTTCCACGCTAATCTTATAGAAAATTAATTTCAAAAATTACACTGATTCAGGCAACTTGACGGCGCCACGAACTTTCTTTGAATTAAGCGCGGATTATGCACCTTTATGCGCCTTTACACCCTAATAGGAAGTTAAAATCAAATTGGCGAGTTTTTTTCATAAATCAAGTTCAGAATCAAAAAACGCCAATTCAGCGCTCTTTTCTTACCCATCATAAATTAGACATCGGTTTTGCACCTTTTAAATTAAAAGTGACAATAGGCAATAAGTAAAGAAAATCTTTCCTTCCCTTGTTATTCACAGTACTTATTCTGCACAACCATTTACTTATTTTTTATAAATCGTAATTCGATATTAGAAATTGAAATCTCCCCTAGTCAGTATTAGCTTTACAAAGAAGACATGTTATA
>NW_022170249.1:7507361-7618185 GCF_008802855.1 Photinus pyralis
TTTTTGAAGCAAGTGCCCATTGTTAGCCCATTTGGGTCAAATGGTTGGGATGACCTTTTTAGTGCAAAATCTTGCAATCGATAGTCAAATCAAATTTGATATACTTTGTGCCCAAGGAAATCCATGCCAGACCGATCCAGTACTTTCAATACACTTGGTACCCATATATGACGAAGCACAAACCTAGTCAAAGTAATGTTATTTGTGCATGATTATACTAAACGCAGTAGGTTGTATGCAATTATTTTATAAATTTTGCAAAAAAAATATTTTTTGAAGCAACTGCGCATTGTTAGCCCATTTGAGTCAAATGGTTGGGATGGCCTTTTTAGTGCAAAATCTTGCAATCGATAGTCAAATCAAATTTGATATACTTTGTGCCCAAGGAAATCCATGTCAGACCGCTCCAGTACTTTCAATACACTTGGTACCCATATGACGAAGCACAGACCTAGTCAAAGTAATGTTATGTGTGCATGATTATACTAAACCCAGTAGGTTGTACGCAATTATTTTATAAATTTTGCAAAAAAATATTTTTTGAAGCAAGTGCCCATGGTTAGCCCATTTGGGTCAAATGGTTGGGATGGCTTTTTTAGTGCAAAATCTTGCAATCGATAGACAAATCAAATTTGATATACTTTGTGCCCAAGGAAATCCATGCCAGACCGCTCCAGTACTTTCAGTACACTTGTGACCCATATATGACGAAGCACAGACCTAGTCAAAGTAATGTTATTTGTGCATGATTATACTAAACCCAGTAGGTTGTATGCAATTAGTTTATAAATTTTGCAAAAAAATATTTTTTGAAGCAAGTGCCCATTGTTAGCCCATTTGGGTCAAATGGTTGAGATGGCCTTTTTAGTGCAAAATCTTGCAATCGATAGTCAAATCAAATGTGATATACTTTGTGCCCAAGGAAATCCATGCCAGACCGATCCAGTACTTTCAGTACACTTGTGACCCATATATGACGAAGCACAGACCTAGTCAAAGTGATGTTATGTGTGCATGATTATACTAAACCCAGTAGGTTGTATGCAATTATTTTATAAATTTTGCAAATAAATATTTTTTGAAGCAAGTGCCCATTGTTAGCCCATTTTGGTCAAATGGTTGGAATGACCTTTTTAGTGCAAAATCTTGCAATCGATAATCTAATCAAATTTGATATACTTTGTGCCCAAAGGAAATCCATGCCAGACCGCTCCAGTACTTTCAATACACTTGGTCCCCTATATATGACGAAGCACAAACCTAGTCAAAGTAATGTTATTTGTGCATGATATGATACTAAACCCAGTTTGTTGCACAATTTGCACAACAATATGTTATTAAGCAAGTGCCATTTGTTCGCCAATTTTATTCAAATAATGGAGATGACCGCTTTAGTCCAAAGGCTTCCAATCAATCAAATTTGATAAATCTGTCGCTTTTAAGTAATCTAAATCAATCCTCCGAGATTTTCTTTTCTCGAAATGCGACATTAAGTACAAAGAATGCGCTATCATCTAGTTACTGTAATTTTATGAACTGCCATCCAAAAATGTAAAACGCTTTAGGTACATAAATCAAGATTTCATAAAAAACAGCTTTTCGATTTTACTTTTCGAATATAGCATTTGCAAGGTGTGAGCAACAAAATTTTGATTTAGAGAAGACCGTGGAAGTGTTAGGTCACTCCCAATATTAATTAATTTTACAGCGTGCGTTAAAAAGTGGCATTTATACAAACACGATAAGTAGGTATAATATCTCTCTTTCAAGGCCAACTCTGAATCAAAATTTTGTAGCTCACTCGTTATTATTCCTGCAGTACAAGCAAGGTCATTAAGTAGATAATGCTTTTATTATTCACCGTTGATTGCATTGCAAGGATAAATGTAAACAATGAACATCTTTAATACGCATACGCATGTATATACTGCAATGTCACTTTCCTATGTAGCCAAAAACGTGTTTGAATATATCAACAACATTTATACAGGACCCCCTTTTTAAAACATACTTACGCCGTTCCATGTAGCCAAAAATGCCTTAACTTAAGTAAAAACATTCGTAGCCAAAGTTGGTGTTTTACGATTAAATTTTAATATTTATACTACTTTATACCGGTATAAAGTTTATACCGTATATAATTTATACTGTAGCCAAACTTAACCGAAAACATATATATATATATATATATATATATATATATATATATATTTTGGTAAATCGACGTTGACGCACCCAAATACAAATCGACGTACCGGCACCCGGCTTTTGAATGAGATAAAGCTACGTTCAGACACCTATATATGAGCAGAATCATATATGCGATGTGGCACCACCTATATATGAAGGTCAACTGTACAGTCGATTTCCGACCGCGCAGACCCTTTGTTTAGTGGAATGCGGTTCTAACAATAGGGGACCCCTACCTGTACTTACCCACATATTAAAAACACTTTTGGACGTTATTTAGTTTACTAAGCATACTTTCAGTTTGAGATTAAAATACATGCTTCTGTTTTCGAGAAATACCCACCCGATGAATAACCGTGTATTTACTTTATTTTAGATACATTACCTAGTTCAATTTATTGGGGCCGCTGCATTAATTTGATAAAATTATTAAAATATCTTTTAATAGGAACTTGAATACGATATTTTTAACGTAACCTTCAGTTTCACCGCAGAATGGTATATAATTTCTTTTTCTCACGATGGTCATTTTGCAATTTGGAATTTTTCAATAAAGATTGCTTTTTATTAATGTCATTACCACCTACTAAGATTTTCTTTTACCAGGATAATTTATTCAAATAAAATAAAGCGTGATATGTTCTAAATTTAACTAATTATCATTTAGTTAGATTCATTTTTACAGTTTAATTAATAATAATCATTCCAAGCCGGTTTTCCACATATTTGTTTATAAGTTATATTATAAGTAGGTAATTCACGCCCGTGTTCCGTTTCCAAAACACTCTTTTGAAAACTAAATAACTTTAGTAGCCATAGTACTTTTGTATTAACTAGAAAATAATTCTGTATTTGAATAACTAAAAAAATAAAATTGACCATCGCATCGTAGGAAAAATTACCTCCGCCATTCTGATGGCAAATTATAAATTGCGTTAAGCACACTATCACATTGAAAATATTTTTCCCATTTAACAAACCCCATATATTCTGGAAAAAAGCTAGTTGCACATCAATGATTAATGGTATCCCTTATTTTTTAAATATTAAAAAGGGCAACTGTTATCTCTTCTTTCGTCCGTCCGTCCGGACCCAGTTCTGCGGTTTTGAACTACGTTTAGGAGAATTGTTTTAGAGTAAAATTTGCAAAAAGTTCCTGTTTGAAGAAAGTTGCCTTGGTTGTCCATATTGGTTCAAACTATTGAGACGGCATTTTGATTGAAATCATCTCTCCTTGAATCACATCTGATAAGCAACAAGTTCAAAGAGATCGTAAGCAAACAGCTTTGCTTATCCGTCTTCCAGTACATGGATGTTATCTCTTTGGATAAAATCAATCATAAGAACTCTAAAATTGTTTGCTGAGGATCATATGTTACCTAACAGGTTGTTTGATAATTCATAATAAAATTTGCGAAAAGTTGCTTTTTTGAAGGAAGTGGCCTTGGTTGTCAATATAGGTTCAAACTATCGAGACGGCCTTTTTGATTTAAATCATCTAATTCATCCTCCAATCACATCTGATAAACAAGTTTAAAGAGATCGTCAGCAAACAACCTTGCTTATCCATCTTCCAGTACACGGATGATCTCTATGGTTAAAAGCAATCATAAGAACTCTAAAAGATATTTGCTGATTATTATACATATGTAACCTAAAAGGTTGTTCGATATTTATAAATAAAATTTACAAAAAGTTCCTTTTTGAAGAAAGTTACCTTGGTTGTCCATATTGGTTCAAACTATAGATACGGCATTTTTGATTTAAAATCATCTAATTCCTTCTCTAATCACATATAAGAAACACCAACCACGAAGAGATCTGAAAAATGACTGAACTCACTGTGTTTTAGTAAGTTAAATCCATTTTTTTTTGGATTATTTGTTATACGACCTCGCTAAATAAAGCAAAATGGGTAATGTGGAAAAACGTATTGACTTAATAAAATGCGAGAAAAAAATGCCTTTTAAAAAGCTCTTGTTGAATCTTTACTGAACATCAAATTTTGGAAAGCAAAAATAGATTGCAACGCAATTATTGTTATCTCCGTTTTTTCTACCATTGTTTTTCGCTCTTAAACCTTATCGAAATCCTACGCCAAAAAAACTCGTCTCCAACCCTGGAATATTCAATCTCGAAAGATTCGACTCCGAAGATAATCCGTACAGTGAGCTCAAATTTAAAAAAATTGTAAAAAGTTATTAAGCTATCTTTTGTAATTAAACGCACAAAAAATCTTAAAATTCATTTTCTTTAATTTTATTTCTGGCAACAAATTCCTACAAATAAAATGATAGATGAATGCCTGCCAATATTATCTAAAATATGTAATTAAGATAATGTTGAGCAATTAAAGGTAAATTAAGAAATCCTTTGATATCCAAAAAAGATTACCTACTATTATATAGAAAGGTAATGACATCCGTTGTATTATTTCAATACAAACAAAAATCTACCCTATCTATTATGTTACAAAGCAGACTAATTTAATGAGATTTAAATGTTTGATAATTGGCATTCTTTTGTATAATTTGAAATATGTTCCCTCCGAATTAATGAAAGGTATTAAACACTGATTAGTGTTCTAATGCCCTCTCAACTGAACGTTTATTTGTTTGTTTCTTGAAACGTTTGGTGCTCTTTTCTTATACTTTGGCGGGAATACGGATTTTGTTTTTTGGTTAATGAGTATAGTAGTGTTTTTTAAATTTTTTTTTAATCTGCTGTTTGACCACGTAATGTGTTGTACTTGTACCTATATGAAATAGTTTTGAACTTTGAAGAAGATGGATATCTACTGTTGTTGGTGTTCAGAGAGCGTAAGTTTTTAAATTTTTACCGCATTTTTGAAAAATGGATTATTACGTCCGTCGTGTGAGGGACGAGATCTCAACTATGGGAAGTAGTGTAAAAGCCGTTTATGTCTCCTTTGTAGGCCCCGTATTAGTGAGGAAAGAAATGATTTTTTCTTAATCACTTCGGGATGATGTCCAACTTTGTCCAAATTTCGTAGAGGAATCGTCAAATTATAATAAACGTTATTCAACTTCGATGTTATATTTTACTCTACTCATAAACGTTTATCGACAAATGGAGACGTACATCAAAAATATCGTCAAAACATATTGACTTAATGCACAGGAACTAGATTTTGTGATCTTTTTGTCATACTCCCCCTTTATTTAAGTTAGTAGAGAAAAATCTTCCTTTATTCATTAGTTTTGTCGCAGAAACTGAAAAATGTATTGACCTAATGCACAATAACTAACTTAGTCTTGGTAAATTTTGTTAAAAACGCAGCAAAAAAGCGTTACCGCAATAGGCAGGGGCAAGAAATTAACCCACGTATGAAAAATGCCTTTCGTCGTCCGCACGTTTTAATTAATCAGTTGATAGCTTCGCACATTTACACCTTTGTGCAAAATTTTCAAACTTCTTAAATACCTACTACGTTGAATTACGGTTTCTACTACGTACACGTCTCTTTTAAAACGTACCTATCACCCCAAATGCTTCAGGTGCTGTAGAAAATCTAAAAACACGCAAAAAGGGCCTATTTCATTTCCAACGGGGCTATTTTTGGGAGTGTTGCTTGCTGCCGTCAACTTCAGGATTAAAATAAGCACTTTCGTCCCGTGGTATATAATATACTAATTCCTGAGGAAAACTTCTTTGGCGTTCCTGAACCTATACACTTACTGCAAGTCTTTTGGTTTTCGATAATGTGGTCACCGATAACCAGCCACCAGTTTCACGAGAAGGGTGGTGGTAAGTTTTTGGCGATTTATTGTAACCAATGATATTCGGTAGTCTGGAAATGATTGTTTACGTAATTCGTACCAGTTTAATGTTTTGGATTAAACGACTACCATGGCCCAACTTTAAAAAAATGGTAAACTATGAAAATTGAATTATACAGAGTTGTATAACTCAATAGGTTGCATCTATTTAGAATAAGCAAGTCTTTTGGTTCCTTGTACTGTGGTCGCCGATGACCATTCAGCAGTTTCACGAGGGGTCTAGTAATAAGCTTCTGGTGATTCATTAGAATCAGTAGCTTTCTATTGATATTCTGTAGCCTGGTAATGAATGTTTGGGTAGTTTGTACCAGCTTAATGTTTTGGATTAATCGACTACCATGGCCCAACTTAAAAAAAAAGGTAAACTATAAAAATTGAATTATACAGATTTGTATAACTTAACAGGTTGTATCTATTTAGAATAAGCAAGCCTTCTGGTTCCTTGTAATGTGGTCACCGATAGCTATGCACCAGCTCCACGAAGTGCCCAGTGCAAAGTGTTTGGTGATTTAACGAAGCAAGTGAGTTTCTAATGATATTCTGTAATCTGGAAATGATTGTTTACGTAATTTGTACCAGTTTACAGTTTTGGATTAAACGACTACCATGGCCCAGCTTTTCAAAAAATGGTAAATTATGAAAATTGAATTATACAGATTTGTATACCTCAACAGGTTGTATCTATTTAGAACAAGCAAGTCTTTTGGATTCTGATAATGTGGTCTCGATAACCATCTAACAGTTTTCGAAGTGCCTGGTGATAAGTTTTTGGCGATTTATTAAAACCAGTTAGGTTTCTAATAATATACTGTAGTCTGGAAATTAATGTTTCGGTAATTTGTACCAGTATAATGATGTGGATTAATCGACTACCATGGTCCAACTTATATTATTGTATAGATCTACCACCATTAACTAATTAAAACTTCCTTGACTGCTATTTTTTAAATTGTGGCGAGAATTGGCCGTTATGCTATACAATTTCCAAAATAAATGTACATCATCAAATTCATATCAGTAATAGAAATCAACATAATCGATTTTGACTTTGCTATCAATCAACATCCTTAATCCTTACACGTGTAATTCATAAATTGGGTTTCAAATACCAAAATTACGAATAAAAAAATAATCTTACAGTGTACAATGTGGCCAAACTTACTTTTAATTTTAGTAGTCGTTTGAAAGCATGCAATAATGTCACCTTATAAACAAATCCAATTAACGATCAGCGTAATTAAAATGACGCGCAAAATCTAACTGCAGTAGGGAGTTGATCATGTTCTATAAATTTAAAAGGGTAAATATGCAAACACGTATACTCAAAGGTTACCTAACAAATTTTTTCTAACGGTCAATGTTAGATCGATCTTCCTTACAAACGCCGCTAAAAAGTTCAGTAGTGTTCGACTCTTTGTAATTATAAAGTAACCTTAGGAATATTAGCAAAATAACCTTTTATATGAAGTGCGCATTGCAATGCGAAAGCTTGTAATCGATTCATTTTAGGGAAAATTGCGTTTGTTAACAAAGACGATAAGCGATGTCCTTTAAACGAAAAATATAATTCCTAGCAACTCGTCGACAAAATAGAAGTACGTAGGTAGACAACTGGGGTCATAAAAGGGGAGCTATAATCGGTGAGAAGCGGTTGACCTTGCCTTCAATGCATGCTAAAATTTCACGGTGCCACAACGTAAATGGTGCCAGTTAGACAATTTGTAAATATTTCCGACAGCAGCGCCGCCTTAAGACATACGCGTGTAACCAAAATCGCGATTCTATAGGTATATGGTCAAAGTGGCACCCTCGCCATACTTCGTTTTTAGAGTCCCATAGGGTGCCTGAACGTAAATATAATCGAAAACGTTGTGGCACCTTAAATTGGTGCCACTACGCATATATGGGTGCCACAACGTCTATATATGTTCATTATTGGTGCCACTTGAACGTGTTTCCTATATATACATATATGTATATATATATATAATCGATGGGTCGGCCAGTTCCACTTGTGTCTAATGCGTTACAGCTTCCTAGTGCGTTTAGTACTTGTGTGCATCCAAGTCCAGAATCTACTACAAAGGAGTCTAATTCCGCAATCGGTGCTTTGCTGTCTGTTACTCTAAAGATTTTCCTTTTGGTAAGGTTTTATGTTAATATAGTTGAGCAGCTGTCGTCAGGATTGCGTATACTTCGGCTTGGAGTACGGTTGCTTTTTATCCTAGATTCTGAAGCCCTGTTCATTGCTTCCGTATACTCTACAGCCGATGCCCTCCGTAGTTTTTGAGCCATTTGTGTAATACACGATTCCATTCGGCTTTACCTTACTGGAATTATCCTTCCATCCGTATCGAGCGGGGATTATCATCTTAAATAGTTCTTTATCACAAACTGTTTTGGTTATCCTCTCAGGTACCTACCGAGGATTTTATTTTTAGAGATTTCATCAAAGATTAAGCGAATGCATCACCCTTGACGATTCCTCCTCGCCATTCTCTCTCAGCAAGTATGCCCGTCTGAATGACTCTGCCATAATTACCAGGTGTACTGGCGGTCAGTTCATATCGTCTCCATAGCTACTGTCAGGGACGTTATCATTGCCCTCGTATTTCTAAGGCAAGCTTTGAGTTGCACCTTGATAAGTAGGTATCTGTATGTTCTTCTGGGCGAAGGGCTTATTCTACCACACCAGGGACGCATACGTAATAACTGGTGTAATTATTTTAGTGTTTATCCAGTGGAACCTTGCGACGTCGTTCGCTATTTTTTCCATATGTGATTTGAAGGTAAGCCCTTGGCCGAACGTGATGCCCAAGTATTTGCCTTCTCTCACTACCTGTAGCTTGGTGACCTACATTGCAACGTCCTTTAGCTTTGTCGGCTCTTTTGTACGTGAGAAAAGATAATGTGGTTTGTTTCTGTCGAATTAACAGACAATTCCTCTTCTTCGCCCCATGTTTCCACTAGATTTAAAGATCCCTACCTCACAACTGATACGGTCTCCTCGAATCCCATACGTACCACTGTGGTAGTTGGCGTTATTTATAGACCTCCAAATCAAAACTACAAAGTATTCTGTGACGAATTAGAAGGGGTATGCTTAGAAGCTTTGCTGGCATGTGAGAGTCTTGTTTGTGTAGGGGATGTAAACATTAATATTCTTAATAAATCCTCAACTGAAACTAAATATTATCTAAACATGCTGGAAACTCTGGGCTTAACTCAAATCATCGAAAAGGCCACACGTTTAGGTACGTCGCTTTTAGACCACATAATTGTTTCAAATCCTATTGTAATTAAAAAATCTGGTACAAATGGTATGTTATTTGCTGATCACGAAACCATATTTTGTGAACTTGTTTTAGACAAAATAATAAGTCATCATAAACGCAGAGCTATTAGAAGTTTTAAAAATTTCGATGTAGACTTATTTCGAGCCGATGTACAAAGAGTAGCCTGGCAACATATTTTTTACATTACTGACGTAAATCTGAAACTAAATTACCTAAATGATAACATTCTCAACATTATTAACAAGCATGCACCCATAGTTACTGTATCGGGCAACAGGAAAACTAACACACAATGGTTATCATCCAACACCAAATACCTTATGAGGCTAAGGGATAAAGCGTACAAAAAATTCAAACAATCGCAATCACCCGCACACTGGGAATATTATAAATCTCTGCGTAATCTTGTGAACAAAACGGTAAAACTGGAGAAGAAAGCGTTTTTGGAGTACAAACTCAATAATAAGGACCCCAAAGTATTATGGAAGGAACTTAAAAATCTAAAAATCGTTCATGACAGGAAAAACGTCATACCTCCTTTTCTACAACATGCTAACCAAATCAATGATTACTTTATAAATAGTATTCCTGCTGTTCAAAGTGATCTGTCTAAAATTGAGCCTCTTTTTAGCGCTGATTATAAGTATGTAAATTTTGAATTTTCATCGATTGATACCGGCATGGCTGCGAAGCTGCTTAACTCGATAAAAACGAATAGCACTGGTTGGGATGGTATAAACATTACTATTGTGAAATTGTTTTGTCCTACAATTCTTCCTTATCTAACGCATATAATTAACGAATGTATCAATACTAACACATTTCCAACTGCGTGGAAAAAGCACTTGTCATACCGATTGCAAAAATACCCAACCCAAAAGAATACAAAGATCTTCGTCCCATCAGTATTCTCCCAGTAATGTCAAAAATTTTAGAAAAAATCATTGATTCACAGCTACGCGCGTATTTAAACACTAACCACGCTTTCTTACAAAACCAATCTGGGTTTAGGGCCGGGCATAGCTGTGCCACTGCTATTCTTCATGTCACTGACGAGTGACGATATATTAAGAGCGACTGACCAAGGCAAGGTATCTGTGCTAACACTTCTGGATTTCAGCAAGGCATTTGATACTGTAGACCATGACATTCTGACCTCAATTCTACGTTCTTTTGGCCTATCGCCCAACGCAACTGCTCTAATTCAAACATATTTAAAAGATCGATCGCAATGCGTGCATTTAATGGGTTCGACATCTCATTATCGAAAACTAACTAGAGGTGTCCCACAAGGGTCAATACTTGCTCCGCTTCTGTTCAATTTGTACTCGTCCTACCTACCTTCCGTCGTAAAAACATGTTCAGTTCACATGTACGCCGATGATTTACAAATGTTCTACTCGTTTGATAGTGAAAATAGCACTGAAGCTTTAAATCTTATTCAAAGTGATCTAAATGCACTTGCTACAGGCTCTTTACACCATTCATTAGTAATCAACCCCTCAAAATCGATGGCTATACTTTTTGGCAACAAACATAAACTTGAAAGGCTAAAGGAGCACTCAAGGTTATATATCGGTGATCAACAAATAATCATATCAGATGAAGTCAAGAATTTGGGAGTAGTAGTTGATAATACCTTCAGGTATACGAAACTAATAATGAATTTCATTCAACGAGCAATCATCAACCTTAAATTAATCTTTCCCCACAGACACTACCTTACACAAACATTAAAAGCAAATCTTTGTAATTCCTTAGTGCTGAGTCACTTCAACTACTGTTCCCAAGTTTATGGCCCCGTTATCACACAAAATATTTCGGCCAAAATACAACGTATTCAGAACTGTTGCATTAGATTAATATTTGGAATAAAGAAGTTCCAGCACGTGTCACATAAATTAAAAGACTTATCTTGGCTCAATATGGCAAACAGAAGACTCTTAAATGCGGCATGCTTGTACCACAAAATAATGCTAGACAAATCCCCGCCATACTTGTATAATAAAATAACGTTCAGATCTGACGTTCATAATCTTAATATTCGATTTAGAGGGAGAATAACGCCACCGATACATCGTACAAGTTTGTTTAGACGATCCTTTACGTAGGTATGACTTTTATAAAATTTATTCCTCTATTTCGGAACCACTGAAATCACTACCACTGTGTACCTTCAAGAAAAGAATGCGCCAGAATCTGCTAGACAGTCAGTTTAAATAATTAAAACGTACAAACATTACCACGTCTGGGTTCACCCAGAATATGTAGGTACACTTTTCACTATAACCACCTGTTATATCACTAATTAATCTTTACATCGCTGCACCGACATCCTTCATCCAATTATCATCTGACACCATAATTTAAGTTAATTGGCAAAATGTTTACAAGTTCAGTTTTGCACGATGAACAATCTTTCACTTATTTTTTTCAGGGAATTGGTGGTAGATCAGAACTTGCATTTATTTGCAACGCCTGAACCAATATCCCCTGTGATTTTCACCATACAGCTTAGGTATATGCATTTGTCTCCTTATTACACTCTCAGTCTTTGTTTCTAAGTTGTTATGACGTGAAAATAAATGCATTATTATTATTATTATTATTAATTACTATGTCATCGGCATGTTTTTATGCCCCTTACTTTGCGCAAGTTTGATCATTTATAAGATGTGAAATTCAAAGACTGACGTTATGCAATGCCTTTCGTGATCACGTGTCCCTGCTAAATTTGATTCCTATCTAGAGATTTTACCTTTATCACATAAGAAATTAGTGGTACGTTCTCTCGTTCAAAATATGTACGCCCAGTTGAATACGAATTAAAAACTTAATCCAATCAAATAAACAGGTTTTAACTGGCCGTTATCGTTAGCGATGCGAATGAACAAAAATCTTTGTTTATCAAATTAGCTTTTAAATTGAGTACATATATTCCGTTTCTAAGTGAAGAGCGCGCATTTCCAATTCGAAAATGTTCCCTTACCTAAATTTTATCATTGGTAAGTGAATGACCTTGTTAACCTCCAAATTTTAACGAACAATTGAGCGCTGTAGATAACTCACACTTTGTCACCGATTTATTCACAAAGAGTTTCTTAACAACACGTTCTTATTTTCGTGATTGATAAAAATAAATAGCAGGGACGTTCCTGGTTGGAAATTTCCCACTCACCTCACTCAAAAACCGGTAACACTTTATGTAAGGATTAAAAATTCAGTAATTTTATAATTCAGATTTAGAATAAAATCTTTTAAAAATTATGCGAATTTTGGCAAGAGAGGACAGGAGCACTCCATATAAATATTTGACTGCGCAGATATCCCTGCCACTATCCTTACCCCACTACAACGGTAAGGTATTATATACAAGAGCGCAGTCAAATGGGGAACCAGATCCCAGATCCTGCAACTATAAACGATCACCCGAGATCCACACCTGCATTCTAAAATTTACCATTGTTCTTTCTACCACCCTTCCAGATTCCGATTCAGCGTATGGTCGAGCACGGTCGCTGCACCAACCCCGCAAATCACAACCCGATTCCATCTGATCGCTTCAGCGTATGGTCGAGTTTATCACCGTCGCTGTAGTCTTTCCGCAACCCCTATCCCTGTACAACGTATGGTTTGAGTTAATCACTGTCGTTGTAGTGTATCCACCCTTACCGTAATTCATTCCTGTTAGCCCAACGTATGGTCGAGTTTATCACCGTCGTTGAAATTACCATTCTACCAGTACCTCGGCAACCCTGAGAATTCTCCCTTATTCAAATCCCGACCAGAACGTTTACGCTTCACGTAGACCTCCCTTCCTGCACGAGGGAAACATAACCTAAAACCTGCCCTGTATAATTTCAATTTAAAGCTTGGGCGAATCATTACCACAGCTAGCCCAGGCAACACATCATTCATTGTAAATAATCTCATGTCATTTGTAAATAACTTCATCACACTAATTAACCAGATTTCTAGCAACTGCTGTAAACCTACAACCTCCATTTGACGGTTGACAACGCAGATCCGGCTGCGTCCACGACAGCGGTGTGCACGAGTCGGAGCGAGAGGATTACCGGAGAGGAGTGGAATATAATTAATGCTCTTGTTATTAAATACATAGCAATTATAAATAAACGTTGTCATATCATTGTACTGTACTGTGTCTACGCAACCCGAGTCTACGACTGTCGGCTACCCGAAACCCGCTACGTGCCCAATTCATCCACAATACCAGGGGTAAACGTAGCGGGCGTTACATGTACTGCAACTTAATTAAATGTTCTACAACAGTTTAGCACAACTGAGATAGTAAGCAACTGATTACGAAATTAGATCATTTGCCTGGCGGTTTTTGAAATGTAACTACTAAACTTTCGCCAATACGCGGAACAGGCCCCTTTTTGGCACTCAATGAGCACGTGCTTACTCTTTTAAAGTTCAGTCTCGTCTGCTGTCTAAAATCCCTGCGCACACTGTCTAACCAATGCATATCTCAGATTGCGCACACATTGAAAATACACGCGTTGTTATGGCCTTTTATTTACAGACGTACTCTTGTTTCTATTCGCTCTAAAGCGGTACATGTGTAAATCTTCCTATGCTTGGCAAAAAATAAATTCGAAAAATTTCTTCTTTAACTAGATTTCCTAGATCCCCTAGATTCCCTACATTTCCTAGATTCAATAGATTCCCTAGATTAGTTAGTGTACAATGCACGGTGTACAGGGTACAGTGTACAGTGTGCAGTGAAAAGTGTATAGTGTGCAGTGTACAGTGTTCTCTAGATTCCATAGATTGTCTAGATTCCCTAGATTAAAAAAAAACGGCTAAAGCGACCACTCGTTATATACTGTGAAATTTTTGAAAAATCTTTGAAAATAACTGAGATATCACCGAAAAACTGAAAATGTCAAATTTCGTTTTCATATTCCCTAGCTTAAAGAGTCGGAAATAGATAGTTCTCTTTAGTTCCTTCTATGTCACTTTTTTTCGGAAAATCTTAATATCATCAGAATTTCCATAGCACGCTATAGATGTAGAAGGTTCAGGCTACTACTTTGTTATTTCTTATGGACGCCATATTGGATTTTTACGAAAATATAAGACAATTTGAGTATTACAGCCATATTAAAGTTTTTGTGGAAGGAAAGACATTTTAACCGATTGCGAGAGTACATTTTATATAACTTGGGTTTATTACTCGGTTTATTAGGATATTGTGCTTATTTATATAATAATTAATTATATACTATTAAAGTATGAGTGGAAAGGGTTTGTTTAATGATTTCTCTACACTTACGGAACATATTTGTTCGTCGGTTAGTCGATTGGTTAGCCCATGACATTTTGCAACCGTATACAAATAATGCAACTAGGTATAATTATTGTACAGGCAAACAACGTAGCCAAAGTAACGGTCAATGAAACCGCGAAACTGTTTTAAATGTCAGTTAATCTTAAAACCTAGTAAACTTCTGTATTTTTATTTTCGACGGATGGTAGGTATAGGTACTACATGGAAAGCCAGACGGTATTCTGCTTTTACAATATTTGAGATTGAAAAGCCGTCATTTCAGCTGCAAGGGAAAACGATATGAAGAGTAAAATTGAAATTTTAAATGTAGGTGTAGGTTGTTCTACCTTTTCACCATTTCGGTATTTCATTTCGCTCACACCAACACATGAAATCAGTGGAAAGAAGATAGATTAAAGCATATAGCAAAAATATGACAAGATCGAATGATTTTATTGCTGTTCTTTGAAATTTAAAAGCTACTGGAGGGAATCTAGACGGCTCTTATATTACGGACTATTTGTGGTTACTTAATATCGTTATTGATTGTAAAACCTTTTGATGTTTAGCAAGGTTTAATGTTCAGAAATGAATATTAAAATGCGTTTCTACTATATTTTCTCAACTCGAATTAGAAACGTGCTGAATGCTGATTTTTGTGGTATTTGTCCCTTTTCAAATACGCACAAGGCGGTTTTGGAATGTATGAATTCTTTGAGTTCTTTCTTTCACTGCCAGTTCCACATGAGTAACAGGACAGAATGTTATTTATTTTTTTTACGGTTTACTTATCATAAATATTGAGTATTCATTACATATTTATATAGGTACGTTGAATCAAATTTATGTAGTGACCAAATGCTTGAGATTAGAGAAAAATGTTTCAAACAAAAGTTGTGGTACAACCTAAAATGTTTAGGCATACCGGGTGTTCTATAAAATTGTATGTGTCGACATGGTCTTTTATTGGAGCACCCTACATATATATTTCTATTGCCTTTATGCCCTTTAATAACAATTTTTGCTTAGGGCTAACCGTTTTCTGTATATTATATTGCTGTGTGCACTGGTCCGTAGGCCAGAAAGACCGTACAAAACACCAAAACAAAAACCTAGCTAGCGCTTTCCCTTTTATTTATTAACACGGCACAAAACTTCTCCCCAGCACAGAGCAGACATTCGACTCTGCTCTCAGTTAACTTGTTAATTTCTAAGAGATAGTCGGTTAAACCTAATACCTTAAAAACCAAACTGAACTGCATTTTGAATAATTAAAATGGACCTTGGGCAAGCATCCAATAAAAACACAGGTAAATTAGAAATGAAGTCGTTGGAATGAAACACACCGAAAATTAATGTGAATTACAAAAGTGCGATTTAATTCTAACACACACAAGGAAAGTGGTACAAAAACACAAACAATTATTACAAATAGACTAAAATTGAGGCTTAACTACTTACATTTCTCGTCCGGGAATTGAAATATCCAAACAAAAGGTATCCTTACACAGTTCAAAAAAACAATTACAATTTAATTTTCAATTAATGCACTTTACACTAACGACCGGGTGATCGCAGCACCCTCTCCTCCGGCAGACAAGGACGTTCCAATAAAAAAACTTCAAACTGAGCCCCAGTTGCACCAACAAAATTAAGCCTTGCTTAAAGTTAAGTCGAACTTAAAATCTATGGCAACGATTATTAAGACAATCGTTGCTATGGTATTTAAGTTATGCTTAACTTTAAGGGATACTTAATTTTGACGGTGCAATTGGCCCTGAGTCACTTTGACAACACACTTATGGGGGCGCCGATAAACGTACATAGAACAAAAACTAGCCGCGAATTCGGCTTCCAGGTACGCAAACGGAACTTCTTCGAACTTCAAACTCACATTGGGCGAAACTTTCAATGCTGACTGTCGCTTCAAATGAGTACTAACTGGCCGTAAATCATCGACGGAATTCGCAAGAAGCGAAATAAATTCTCCAACAAAACGTAACTCGGTACTGAACGTAGCAAAAAGCTGATTTCAAATCCCAACGAAACTTAGTACGGCGTAAACTCTGGCTAAAAGCCTATTTTAAATCTTCAACGAGACGTAGTACTGCGTTGACTGTAGTTAAAAGCGGCGTTTTTTTAACGTCCTATTTAAGGCGAAAACCCTTCTGCCGAAAATAAAACTTATAACAACAAAACCAATCATACACAGTTGACAACAGAAAATATCCCCTCAATTTTACGTTAAAAAGACCAAAATAATAGAGGTCAAATAATTTTACTAATCAAATTCTTATCAGACATTAATACTACGAAAAATAAAAATTCGTCTCTCTTAACTACACAGAAAAGGCGATAAATTACATCCACCTGTCAATGAAATTAAGCATTTGCAATTAATGATAACAGATAAAGACCAATACAAAATTCTCAGAAATTTCTACGTTAAATGAAATAAAAAGGTAAACAAAAACAACCTTGACCGCTTTCTCGTATGACAATTATAATTTCAAGGTCTTTACACACACCAACGACAAATAACAAAATTTAATTATGAAAGTTAATTACATAAAAAGGAGACCGCCCTTGTCCATCTTAATTATGATTTCCAAAATTTCATGCTTCCGGACGAAATAAACACAGCAAAGTAGGTATATCATCTATTAAGGGTCGGTTTACACGCTCAAGCCATTTGCACAAACTTGGTTGCACAAGCCGGTTTGTGCAAACGAATTGAATAAAAATATCGCCGTTTATATGCTCAGTTCGGTTTGTACAACTGTGAAGTGAGGAATCCAGAATTTTTTTCTCAGTATTCAGTTTTGCTGTTTTTGTTGTGTTTTCCATATTGTAGACTTGTAGAGGCTTTAGTGCGACATGGTAAATTCGGACGAAGAAATGATCATGCTTGCCACGACTGCGGTATGCATAATAAAAAAAACCTAAATTGAAAGAGAAAAGGAAATGGTCAAAACCATGGTTGCTAAAAAGAGATACGTTTTCCCATACAAATTTAATAGCTGAATTACGCAGTGAGCCGTACGATTTTCGCAACTATTTGCGTATGGATGAAGACACATACCAGCATTTGCTTTCAAGGATCGCAACCAATGTTATTTATTGATCTTGGTCAGTAATTTTACCGTAATTCCTACCAACGCGGTAGTTGCATTGTTGTTTTCTGCGGGTAGTTACCCTTCCGATTGGTACACTGAGTGCAGATGTTTTCCATCTTGGACTTGTACCAGGGAGTTTAGGTGCATGAATTTTTTTGTTCCAGGGTCGGACTCGCTACAGGAGAGCTATTTACAGCGACCGAGCTTTATTAACCAGCTCCTAGCGAGTTTATAATTTTACGGTGTCTGTCCGTCCGTTACCACGATATCTCGATAACGAATGGACGGATTACGATAAAATTTTGTAGGTGGATTCTTTATCAAATTGTAGATCGGAGTCCGTGAATTGGCAATGTAGCCCAAAAAATAAGGAAGGCCCTTTTGACATCTCAGTGACTTATGAACCGAATTGCATGAAATTCAATATGCGTATAGCTTTAGCCATATAAAACGCAATTCCAAAAATTGAGCCTAATCGATCAACATTCACAGTGCCCTTTTCGCATCTCGACCATTTATAAACCGAATTGCAAACTTTTTTATTTATGAAGGTATTTAAATGCAATTTGATACATAGCCACTTGGAATAAAAGCAAATTTAACGCCAGTTTCAAAATTTGGTTTTACGTATGCGCTGTGCCAACTTTCTTATTTATGGAGGCATATAAATAAAATTTGATACATAGCCACTTGGAATAAAACCAAATTTAACGCCAGTTTCAAAATTTTGTTTTGCGCATGCGCAGTGCGAACCTTATTTATGGAGGGATTTAAATGAAATTTGATGCATAGCCACTTGAAATAAAAGCAAATTTAGCAGTAGTTTCAAAATTTGGTTTTGCGCATGCGCAGTGTCAATTTTCTTATTTATGGAGGCATTCAAATTAAATTTAATACATAGCCACGTGGAGTAAAAGCAAATGTAGCGCCATTTTCCAAATTTGGTTTTGTGTAAGATGTCTAGTGCCAACTTTCTTATTTATGAAAGCAATTAAATGAAATTTCATACATATATACTTTAAATAAAAGCAAAACTAACATCAGGTTTAAAATTTGGTTTTGTACATGCTATAGCCATACCCAGGAGCTCGTTCTCTGTATTTGTTTGGTTTATTTCAAGGTAATATTGTAACGACTATATGAGAATACTTTTGCTTTCAGTATCGAAACAATTATTGATCGTATTGCATTTTGCTTTTGGAAAATGTTTGCTATTGATACGGTCAATTATTTGTTAATCGATTATTTTCGATCGGGGGTTTGCTTAATTGAGGAATTTCAACTGCACAGTGAATTTACTTAAGAGTGTTGTGTCACGCAATTAATAATTTTGAATATTTGGGGGAATATTTTGTATTTGTTGAATACGCTATCCAACTGTGGAGACAATTTTATTTTGCGATTTGATACTTCCAATAAACTAGTAGTTTTTTTGGTACCTGAATTAATTTTACTGTTATTACTACCCTCGTATCTACTCAACTTCATACGGGGAGAGCTAAGATAGAAATAGAGTGGCACTAAGGCGGGTTACACACTGGCGCGACTCGCACGATGCGACGCGTCGCACTCTGTTGGTATGTGGCAACGAAGTGAAGATCATATGCCCAGAACGACCGATTGCTATGGAAGTCCACAAGCTTTTATTTTATTTTCCAACACTGAGTTAGTTGACCCTTTATGCGATAATCTACTCCCCCGTGAACACATTAAGATAATAGTGATTAATACACTCCATTACTATACGACCAATCCGCTTGGTAATTATTTCAAATTCTAACCAATCAGATGATTTTTTATCTGATTAAAAGCTAGGTAGCTTTTTATCAGCGATAAAAATGCGCGTAGCAATGCGTAAAATATACCTAGTGGTTGTGAAATTTACTGTCTTTTATTAATTTCCCTAAAATACACTCGATCTTGATTTTAAACCAGGATAATTTTATTTTCAATTCACTCAAATTTTGTTGCTTCCTGGAAAAAACTCTCGATTAAAAAAGCACATGATAAAATTTTATCACACTTTTGATCTCTAGTTTTTTTTCCGTTGCAACAAAACTTTCGTGTAAAAATAAAATTATCCTATTAAAAAGCAAGCTCTTGTGTCTTTACCCCTGAATATTATCATAAAATTTGTTGACTCATCTAACGGTAAACACAAAACAGTGGCGGCCCACGCCATGTCTTCAATCAACACGTATCACATCTAAACCCAAGTTAAAATCGTAACCTTAATAGTGAAGGTAGTATAAATTAAAAGGGAGATTGTACGTAATCAAGTGTCGTTTTCATTTCTAGTTGTGCAAGACGAACTCCATCGGTCACAGCGACGAATGCATATAACTTACAGCCCTGTTTACCGCATTCTATTTTGGAACATTTTTAAAGAATCTTTTGATTTTTTTCATTCGCCAGCGCCTTGTTTGTATTAGCCAGCTAGCGTCTTGTTTTTGGCGCGGGTCATAGTCAATATTAGGAAATTTCCATAAAGAAGATACCCAGCGGAGATAGATTGATTGATTACAAACATTTTGATGACAATTAACAAGATAGGTACTGAATTCTTTTCATATTATATACAAACCTGAGCTAGCTGGAAACAAACGTACCAAAAAGGTAAGTTGCAAGGGTACGGCAACATAACCAGTCGACTTGATCACCAAAAGAATTTACACCCCGATCCTCGAAAGAACTCAACCCTTTATATGCGCGCTAAATAATAAATATAATAACAAGTTAAAAAGTAATCGTAAACGATTTACAACAAGCGCATTTCCACTTGCATTCATTTGCCATTTGTAAGATGCAACTTCTGTTAAAATCGTAAAAATCCGGTCACATATATGAAAGATACCGTTGCACATGTGCAATCCATTTTTGACGTGCTACTTCAATTTCTGTTTATAAGAAGAATTTCATTTCAATGCTTTTCTAAATAAGAAAGTTGGAACTGCGCATGCGCAATCTAAATTTTGAAACTTACGTTAGATTTTCCTTTGTTCCAAGCGCCTATGTATCAAATTTCATTTAAATGCTTCCATAACTAAAAAAGTTGGCACTGCGCATGCGCAAAATTAAATTTTGAAACTGGCGTTAGATTTTCCTCTATTCCAAGTGTCTATGTATCAAATTTCATTTAAATACCTTCATAAATAAAAAAGTTTGCAATTCGGTTTATAAATGGTCGAGATGCGAAAAGGGCACTGTGAATTTTGAATAGATTCGATGGCATTGCGTATTATGTGGCTAAAGATATGCCCATATTGAATTTCATGCAATTCAGTTCATAACTAACGGAGATGTCAAAGCGATCGGACATTTCTAAACAAAATTATCGTTCACACGGACAGAAAGAGGGACAGACAGACAAAGGAAGAGACGGACAGACCAACAGACAGACGAAAGACAGCAATACAAAATTATAAACGATCTCTAGGATCGTTAATAAACGGCAAAACTGTAAAATTATGGAACATGTAAAAAACGGTTTTTTGGTTTTTTTACAATAACTTTTTTAGCAATAAACGAAGAAAAAATTCCTTCCTTGGTGCAAGCCTCGACACCATAGCGAACCAAATAGCGAAAAAGTAGAACAATAGCTCTTAAGATAAAGAACTAGAGCATTTTTTTTTTGGGGAAATGCGCTAAAAGTACGAAAACCAAAGCAACAATAGTCAAATTAATTAATATGACAGCCAAATTTCCGTTTGTTTTAAGAAGGCGTCCTTCAGAAGAGATTTTGTCATTTAATAGTAGCATAAAGAAAACAATACGCATAAATCCCTATATATACTTCTAAATTAAATCACTGTATGTGATACGGAATATAACTGCCGACATATAACTACCAATGCAAACGAACTCAAAACCTATAATTAATCCTAACTGTGTTATTTAATTTCTTTAATGTAACTGCATTGTTTATTGGGAAGCGTGCCGAAAAGCCATAAAGAGATGTAAAACGTTTCAATTTGGTTACTTAAATCCCTTTTAGAAAACCTAGCAACTCATTTTGTTCGCGCGCTGGAAATCTAAACATGGTTTTATAATTAAGCACTGAAAAGTAGGTATTAATTACGTACCTAACCTATTAACTGACAAATTAATATTAATTAGTGACAGTCACCTGAAGCAGCTCTTCCTGCAAAGCCACAAAAATTGCTCGTGTTGACTGAATCATGAATAATAATTTTACCTTTCGTTGTTTTTATAAGTTTCCTGAAGTGTGATGAGAATTATTTGAAATAAAACTTAAAGAAGTTGCAGAAACCGAGTTTAGCGATAAGCTTTTGCCAATATTTATACCACAGCAAGTTTGATTAAACGTGTTCAAGTAAAACGAAGAATGTACCTAAAGATTATATTATATCGAGTAGACAAAAATTCATAGATCTCGCATTTCAAGCAACTATTTTGAAAAGAAACATACAATTACATAAAATAATCGTAGTTTATACGGAATAGTAAATTGCGATAGTACTTCTGAGAGTAATCTTGCGCTGGCGTTTACATATAAGCAAGTTATAAAAAGCAATTTCTCTCAGCAAGTACTCTCGTCAGACACTTGCTTTCATCAAGTGTTTGAATGTGCGTATACACAGCAGATTTTTGATTTGATTTGCCACAACTCCGGAAATTCTTCATAAGTCTTAATTTAAAAAAAAAGTGTCTTCTTTTGACCACACACGTTTTCCCTCCATGTATCACTGCACTTAATAATAATAATAAGAATCATATTTATTCCAAAAAAATTTTTTTTTAGAACCTCATGGCATAGATTCAGCAAAACGCTGCTCTTCCATCTACACCATGACAAAACAGAGAATATTTGTACAGAGCAAAACAGCGAAAGAAAATAAAATTATTTTAGAATAACTACTTACTAAGTAGGTATAGTGAAATGATGAATGAACAGATTGAAAGATAAAAGACAATACGAACAGGAATAATCAACAGTAACACGAAATCAAATTAAAGAGTGAAATAAAAGGTTAAACAACTGTTTTTTGAACTGACGAGTTGGTAAACTTCTAAGAGGCGACGGCAATGCATTGTACATCACAGCAATGGTGTAGCTAAATGACCGCTCAAATAGTGCTGTTTTATGTTGAGGTATAGTTAGTAGCCCTCTATGCCTAAGATTTAAATTGTGAATGTCAGTCCTAAATCTGATCTTATTGTATAAGTATGGTGGCCGCTTATCGGAAATGATTTTATGAAATAAAACAGCATTTTGGAGATGCCGTCTACTCGTCATTGATAGCCAATTGCGTCCTTTAACTTATGAGTAATGTGGTCATATTTAGAGATTCCGTATACAAAGCGGAGACAAGAATTCGGAACACGTTGAATACTATGCGTTGTATCATGGGTAATACAGGATGAGTAAACCGGGGAACAGTGAGCAAAATGTGATAACACCAGAGAGTTGCATAACATTAACTTTATTGGGAGTACTCAAATAGAATTTATGGGGAAACAATAATCTCAAGTTCAAAAATGCTCTCTGAATGCACATTGTAACGTGAGGTCTAAACCTAAGGGATGTGTAAAGAATTACGCCTAGATTCTTACATTTATCCACAAATGGGATGGCCAGATTATTAATGTGCATTCTGGGCATTTGGGATTTTGTTAACTTATTACTAAATAACATGGCATTACACTTAGCGGGATTAAGCTGCAAAGCATGTTTTTGGCAAAAATCACGGGTAACTTTCAAGTCGTAGTTGATTTTCTCAAAAGCCTCGTGTAGTTCAGTATGACAAAATGAGTAGTAAATCTGCGTGTCGTCCGCATACATATGAATGTTACAATGCTTCAATTGTTTACACAGAGCACTTGTATAGATTAGGAACAATGTAGGACCCAATATTGAACCTTGCGGTACACCTTTAAAAACGACTCGTGGTTCGGATATGTTGTTATTGCACTTTACCATCTGAGATCTGTGTTTTAAATAACTAGAGAATAAGTTTATCGCACTATCCCCAAACCCAATATAATTAAGTATTGCTAGTAGCATCGAATGGTTAATGGTGTTAAAAGCCTTGCTAAAATCTAACAGTGCAAGTACACAACTATTTCCAGAATCTATTGAAGTTAAAATATCGTCAACGATATGTAAGAGGGCCCTACTACAGCTATGGGATGATCTAAAGCCAGACTGTGTAACTGGGAAAAGAGAGTTCAGTTCTAAATGAGTGATAATTTGGGAGTTAACGACACGCTCGAGAATTTTTGAGATCGTCGGTAAGATGCTGATCGGTCCCTCTCTTGTTCTGGGCCTTCAACAGGCTTGCGCCGAATTACAGAGTGACCCGCATAATGCTGGCATCCAGAGGTGTATAAATTTATTAAGCGGCGCAGCAAAGCGATGCAAGCTTTATAGTTGAGCCGATGGTGTCCGTCTGTCCGTAAGGACGATAACTATCAAACGCTTGGACCGATTTGGTTCGAACTTTGCACAGTTGACCTATATGCCACATGTAACAAGTCAATTGAAAATTGGTCAAACCCAAGGGGTCACACCGAGGTACTCTGGCGCTTTTTTAGATGCTCTTTAGGCTTTTATTTTGAATAGGCAGGAAAGAATGCCGGTCACAGAACACTTGATGTCGGTGTACAATCGTATGTTTTTCATATTACACCATACGATTGTGAACCGGCATCAGGTATTCTTTCCTGGTAATACTTTTACATGAAATACATTAATATTTTAGGTAAATCACAAAAAAATGTAAGGAAAACGAGTTGAAACGATATTTTCAGCAATATAGTCAAACAAGTCAATTTATATAAGTATTTATTTGTTGTAATTGAAATGTTGAGATTATGGGTGGAGATAAAGAACCGATCTTCCTCAAGGTAGGAGTTATTGATATTCATTACTGAGCTAGCCGTGGAATTGATTACTTCCTAAACAAAAATTGTTACAGTAAAATTTCTACCAGTGCCGTAGAGAATAAAATTCATTTTTTACAGATGGGGTGTCCAACCCCTGTAAATGTAACTAAACTGTTACAGTTTTCCCACTATTAATGAAATGAAATTCATCTTGAGTTATCCAAAATGATTTCGCAATGGGCCGTTACAATTAAAAATTTTTATGTGGTGGTGGTTCGGCAGGGATAATGTGATGTAGATGGGGTAATACGAGGGACACTACACAAAAAATCTAGCTAACCACGAAAAAAACAAATGATAAACTTTAAATTTAAGTGTCATTTTTTCTTACTCTACCACCCAAACTTGAACTTCCTGTGACAATTACTACCTTGCATTTTATGTGGTGTTTTGGACGACAGTATGAGCTCCCTGTAGTTAGGGCATCGCAGCTTCATAAAGCTTCTGACAAAAGTCTTTTGTTTCATCCCGAGGTAGATTGCTTTTGGAGTGTCCCTCGTACTTATTCTACCAACATAATCACTTTTTGTATTGTAGCATGTAATAGCCCTACTATTACCGTCTCACGTTTCTGATTGATAAAAAATAAACCGATTATATTGAAAAAAATAAAATAAATCCAAATTCCACTGCACTCACAATTGATTTACTTTTTTATATTAAATCTTAATTACTCAATTACTTACATCTATCCTGAATCTGAATAATATTTAAAGTTACTTAATATAACACTTAATTAAATACCTACAGCACTGAATAATCTTCTAACTTCTAACTTATATTTATCCTATCTATATAAAACCACTCGGCAAAAACAATTATAAAATGACAAAATAAAAATTTTATATGAATAAATTTCTAAGTAAATAACTTTTCATAAAAATAACTTACAATTTAGACAGTAGTATTCTTCCCCTTTTTAGATGGTAGGTATTGGTAGTGGAGCATGATTTAGATTATTCTCAATCTTCGCCAATCGCGTAATCCCAATTGAACAACAATTTCTTAGCGCGCTTTTCGTACTTTAGGTATAATTTCTGAACGGAAGTCTTTCAATCGCACGTTAAACTAAACTGCAGTTACTCAATGATTAATATTTTCCGAACAAATCACTATTCCAGAACGACCAACTTGTTCTTGGTTAAAAAATACGATTTTTTATTAATACGCGCAACAAATTTTATTTGGTTTGGGCCTTTTTACTTAAATGGCTCCCATCAAGTTTCCGGAAATAAACAAACTCATAATTTTTTAGCCTCGCTGTTTTATTACATATTTTTCTTAGAATCTATTGCGTCTTTTAACCGGTGACCTTTTTTAAATCACGTACTAATCGTTAACTCGCCCAAAATAGGAAGTCCAAAACCAATAACTCATCTTATATTTCACGATATTTGAAACTTAATTACATCGAAAAAAAAATGTTTGTTAATTTTAATGAACATTACAACTTCACAGAAATCTGAATCATCGATACGCATTTCTACCCGAATATAATTTTGAAATCCACAAAACTTGCAAAATTTAACAAGCTTCCGTTACAAGCAGCCGTCGGAAAATAAAAAACAAGTCAACGAAAATATAACAACCCATTTAGACACTCAGTGGTAAGAAAGAGAAGAAAGTCGGTTCTTCTTCTAGTTCAAAGAAACTTTAAAAATATTTTTGTGGCCCAAATAGTAAGGATATTATTCTACAGAGATCCTTCACCTCACATAATAGCGAAAAATGTGTGAAAATCCATTGTTAGAAGACGTTTTATTGCTCATTCACAAAACATGCTCTCTGAGTAATGAAGAAATCCAATAATAGTACACGTGGTAAATGAGACAATGTAAGTATGAGGACTTCTATGGAAATGCTTGTGTAAAACCAACACACACTTTGTGGCAGAATGGGATACATGCTCTGATTATTCTATAGTCGATAAAGGATCATCTTATATCTAAATTTATTCAAAAAATTATAGCATTGCGTTAATCATATACTTGGATGTTGGGTAACGCGTAGCATGTGATAATATCAATAGGCATACGCTATGTGAGCATAAGTTAATTTGTTTATTTAAACCTAAATCGTAATAACAATAATTAAGAGTCCAGTTTTCAGTTTCGGAAACATGGTACCACAGAAAACTGTGATGGTACCACGCCAAAAATCATTCGTTGAGTACCTACATTCTTTATATATCAAAGAGCACAGTTTTTTGCATGCAGTTTTTTAGGAAATCTCGTTCTGGGGTGGAATAATTTGAAAGGGCATACCTTCTGCTTGTTCTGGTTGTTGCGAAAACGTTAATGTTATCCCTTGAGTTATTTAAGGAACCCCATAAATAAATGAAACGACAAGGACAAATTATACCTTCTGTTTTTTAGAAATACTTTGCAAAATATTGTGATCCACTGGTGTAATAAGAAATGATTTCACTCTTACTGACGTAAGCAACAATCGAATTCTTTAAGTGATAATGATCGAAACGCAATTCGCCTTTTCCCAAATCACTTCTTCCTAATAGGTACGCCTATCACCACGTGAAAGCATCACAGTAAATATATGAAATTATTTGGTATATAATTTAAATTCCATAATTGTTGAACTTGAACGCCGTTAAACCCCAACAAATTAAATAATTAAAGTTTGTATTTCATATCCCCCAAGCCATATTTTCACCGGCTATAAACCAATTTTCTTTCTCCAATACGAGCTACCTATTAAAAATTATATTGCAAATTTGAACTAAATTGGTTAGAATGAGCTAACGATTGCAAAGTGTATTATTTACTTAAAAAAACAATAAATTTCGTTTAAATTGCTCACCTACTTCCCATACATAAACTGTGCGACCTTTTAATTTAATTCCACTTATTACCACCTATTGTCATCTTTAGAAAAAGAATCTACGTAGTAGGTGCTATCATTAATAATAATAATATTAAATATTAATAATGTTAATGAAGGAATACTTTTTTTTTAAACCGACACGATGACATTGTAAAATTTAATACCATTTTTCCGAAAAAGAATTATACTTGCGTTATTGAATTATGATACTTGTGATATATGAATTTAATAAATTGCCCAAAAAAGCAAGTTTGTAAATGAGTAGGTATGCTGTCACAAGAAGTAATGTATGCAAATTAACGAAGATTAAAGGTATTGTAATATTTCTTCAATTTCAATCTGTGAAAATCGGCTGATGAATCACTACTGACCTTTAAGGAAAATTAAACCGTTTTTTACAGGATAACCGTTCAAAGAAGTCGCAAAAATTTTACGGTTAATAAATTATTAGTAAAAAAATCAATATTTTTCTACTTATTAATCCACGAAATTTGAATAATTATTATGAGAAGATTCATTGTCGGGCGAACAAAAGGTCATACGTGTATTGTGACAATGATATATTTAACAGCTGAGAAGTTAGACGCAAGTCTCGTATTGTGACGTAAGGTTTATTACTATTGCCAATCTTCATTTTTGATTTTGTGCTGTAGTTTTAGGGATTTCATGGCTTGAGTAGATTAATACTCGAAGTCGAACAATACAGCATTCTGAGAGACTACCTATATACTTTCAAGTATCTTTACTGGGCCCATCTAGAAATAATCAATTATTCAAATTGGGTGTCAAATTGTGAGCACGGAAGTCGTGTTAAATTACTACGAATTTATCATGTATTGCATGTCGAGTTGTAATTTATGGTTATGTAAATAGCAAATAAATTGTGAATAGAATTTAGTTATTATAACTGCATTAACAGAGACTCGCAAAGGAAGTACCTACCATAATTACAAAATTAATCTGCTTTGATGAGAAGACGGGATTAATCCCACAATTATAATCACTTTAACGGTTTGTGCAGCGACTGAACCTACGATTTCATACATGGTCGTCGTACTCGCTCGAGTGCTTACAGCGTATATTTTATAATGAATTATAAGTGGCTTTGAACAAAACATCTTAACTCCTAATCCAATGCTCTTGACAAACATAGAGTCTCCGTAACGTTTTAGAACAATTACATAGCTTCTAGATTAATTTTAAGTGGTAATCGGAACAGGCAGTGCCGATACCACTTTTCACCTCGAATCTTATTAGGACCTAGTCAAGAAGTCCTCCACTCTTGATTTCCCTAAAGTATGTATATCTGCAATCACCGTAAGGAATGATTTAGGGTAAAGAAGTGATCCTTCCCCTTGCCGGTGTTAACGACCTCATTGAAGAAGAGAGAGTGTACCACAATGCCTGTCGTTTGAAATTCATCAAGCCCTTATAGGCTTATGAGAAATCAGGAAGGTCCTCCTCCGAGTACGTATCAAAACCTGGGGAGAAACTTGTATGGAAAAATATAAAAGCTCAACTTCGAGTCAAGTATGGGTCTCTGTGATAGTTTCTGAAGGTTCTAACAGATTCTATGTTCCATTGCTGTGTTTTATGGATACCGCCGAACAAATCCTACGCGATCATGCTTGGTATGAAGAAAAAAAGAACAAGGAAAGTGACGAAAGACTCAGAAACAAAAAGCCGCCCAATGGAATCCGATGCACAAGATCTTCCAGAATCCATACTCACTTTTCTCGAAAGCTTGATGATGAATAAAACGAAGAGAATCTAAGAAACCAAGAGAATGACAGTGGCCCATGTCACAACCTCAGTAATTAGACCCCGTATTTTTACTTGTTCAGTATTGAGTAGCATTTCCCTTTTGCTGCACAGGAAATAAGGCTCAAGACGATTAATTGATCTTTTAGCAAACAAGGGGTTTTATTTATTTTATTTATTTTATTTATTTTATTTATTTTATTTATTTTATTTATTTTATTTATTTTATTTATTTTATTTATTTTATTTATTTTATTTATTTTACTTATTTTACTTATTTTACTTATTTTATTTATTTTATTTATGTTATTCATTTTATTTATTTTATTTAGCCCATAAGCAGCATAGCATCAAAGGCGATACCGACTCAGCAATTGTGTTGACATCCATTTCATCGAAGACACCGAGACAAACGACAAACAAAGATTTTCTGTCGAACAAATTCAACAAAAGCAGTCTCAGCAACATGCTTAATGTGAAGCTTGAGGGCAAGGGGATCAGGACCCTTCAAGCAGAAAGTGTAGCAGTAGCAGCAAAACAGCATTCCCTCATTCTACCAAATTCAGCTGTGACTGGGAAATGATCTGCCTCTTCAGATGTATGGGTGGAAGCGAGGGTGGAAGATTGAGAATAACCGGATATCCTGAAAATGGTGCCGATGCAAAAAAAAGGCTGTGAAGTGTGAGTGCAAAAAAGCAAGCCTCAATTGTTCCCCAGGATGCCAAAGTCGCCAGAGGAACTGCCTGAATTGGGTCTCTCAAGTTGACTCCGAAAATAAAGAAGAACAGAAGGATCCTGTGACCGTTTCCCTACACGATGGAGAAGATATTGGCAAAAAGAGAAGATGAAAACGAAGACGAGGATGAAGGTCTTTCTCACCCCAAGAGCGCAAGAAAATAACTTGTAATAATGGTGCCTATTAATTGTTGTAATGTTTTATGTTAATTCACTTTTCTTCGTTTTCATATTTTAATGCTTGTGATTTATAAAATTATCCCAACGCATATATGCACAAACATGGTCATAGGCCATAGCAACATATTTTCCCATTAAAATGGCCCTAGATTTTCTTTAATTATAAGTGTGAGGAACCTGGTCAGTGGGCCCGCAAGTATATACTATGTGTCTAAAATGAGTCTGTGCTATTTAGACGTCCAGTACTCACTATGTGTACATGTATACATTTAATGGTGCATATTTCGGTCAATATGCTGACTGGGAATGGTGAGAAATTGAAAGATTCATTAGTCGACAGTTGTAGAAATTCACATTTCCGTTCAACACTGAAATTGCTTTAACATTTAAAAGAAAATAGGCAAAATAGTAAAGTAATGTGTATATTATTGAAGGGAATGTAATGCTCTACAATCCGTTTTCCGGTGTTTATTTTTTGGGTGCATGGCTTTCATTTTGTATAGAATGGTCATGTTGCTAGGACGCACAGTTTCCGAAATATAAGCGAAAAACGGAAAAATGGGTTCTTCAAACCTCCCACCCCTTCCTCTGGCTCAAGGGCTCCGAGCGGGGACTTTTGATATGTTCACAGCCTAGTTAGTTCAAACCAAATTATGAAGTCAAAAGTTGTGTTCGTAGCATTTACCACCTTTTTTTTGAACAATTGTTTCCTGGCCTAAATAGAATCTGCTGACGCTTCACTTTTCAAAACAGCATCTCAGAAAACCTCACGGGGGTGGGGGGCATTTACAAATGCATAGTAGTTTGTTTCTCAACAACGTTAAGAGTAAATAAAGGGATCACTAATGACATCTGTCATTGTCAGTTCAAATGGGGCGCGGAGCACGAGATAAAATGAAGTTCAGAACAGAGTACAATGCTTTTTCTATGGAAACGGCCGCGACGGCAGAACGTAAGCTTGCTATTTTTGACGTCAATGGATAAAATATCCGTTTACCGTCTTTATAATAAATAACTATTATTTCAGTAATCCTTTACTTTAAATTGGCGATGTATTAACTCAAGGCAGTCATTGCTTTCGCAATGAAAATGCATATCATAAAACTTGCGATAAGGTTTCAGTGAACGGTTTTATTCTTTCTGTTTCTGAGAAAATTTGCAAACTAATTGGATCAATATAAACTGTTCGAGACCTTATTGTTTTAGTGATAAGAGTGTCTACGTGAACAACTAACTGTGACGACTATGGATTTGATAGTTTTCTTGTGCATAAATTAATAGGCAAAGAAAACTCCAACCGGGCCAATATAAACAGTAGTAGCAAGGAATTGATCAAATCGTGATGTACACAGTAATGTTAATACAAACAATTAAGTCGTACTGCAATATGATGTGTACAAATATGGCGTGTAACGGTTAGGTAGGTCATGGAGGTAAAAATATTGTTAATGTTGTTTGCAATATGGCCTCGATTTGGGACGATTCTGAAACTATCAAATAATATCATATTGATTTTGGTATGGGTAGTTAATTAAAAATAAATGTTTCTTTCCATTGTTATTTTTTGAGTCGACTCACATAAGGATCACGAACTACATCACCTATCACCAGGTAAATTAAACTAAGGTAGAATTGTTTATACAGAGCGTCCATTTTATTTTGTCCACTATTACTATCTCGAGAACTATAAGGGTTACGAAGTCGGTTAAATTAGCAAACAATTTCTATTTTACTCGTACAAGACAATTTTAATGAGAACGAAAAAAATGTTTCAACCAGTGGTTCACAAACTGCGGATATCTAGGTCGATACCAACTTCGTTATTTTAAGTGGAACTATATATTTTGTATTTCCTTATTCGATAGAGAATTTTATTCTGAATTTAGTAATATATTTGTATACCCTTAAATAACAATTTTGATGAGAAAAATGAATGTTTAGATTTATTTCATTATAGCTAAAATAATTATACCATGTACGAAACAAGATTTTAGAGTGCTGTCACCGAAACAATAGATTATTTGTTGTTTACAACTGTCAGTTGCTATTATTGAACTATTGTTGTTGTGTGAGTACTGAATAAACCCAATTTAATAGAAAAATGCATAATTTTGCTCATAATGCATAAGTTGATATGTAAGAAGTGTACAGGGTGTAAATCGAAAAGTGGAACATAGGTGTTTAACATGGGAAATTACTTTTTCTTTGCGCAAACGTTTCCTAATTATTTTACGCAAAAATACTTCAAATAAAAGTTATAGAGTTATAAATTCTGCATCTAAATCATGTAAACTACTACTACTTCTTCTTCTTGTACGCGAAAAAATTAATTATAAAGATTCTGTTTTCACGAGTTTTTAGTCTAAGTAGCCATGGACTATGATAAAAGAAAAACATAGTTCATGGCTACTTAGACATTCATTTTCATTCAAATAGTCTTGCAAAATACAATGGTTTGCTAATTTAACCTTATAGTTCTCGACATAGCAATAGTGAACAAAGTAAAATGAACACCCTGTATATGCATTAGTAAACAGAATTGCGTTGCGCGTTAGTGTAACAAATATTTTTGGTTGGGACTAATTAGCGTTGTTTTGTATAATTAGTAGAAAAAATAATTTAATTTATTGTTTAGGCATATGTTAATACAATGGGACAGTAAGTTGGAGAGGTATATTTCCGTTTTTTTCATGTGTGGGCCACTTCGTTGTTTTGTACAAAATAGGGTTCAATTTGCTTTCCACAAACTAAGCGCAAATTTGATCATAATTACGCAAGATCGTCAATGGCTACCAATTTATTAGGTAGGGTGCAGTTTTGAAGCATATGGTACATAGATAAAGAGGATGGTCAAAAACATGATTATTTTACGTGGTGGACTTAGTTAATAAATAAAATTGAGAAATAAACACTATAAATATGACACAATTATTCATATTATGAAACACAAATATACTAGAAACTTGTCGTAGACCAAGATCAAATTACTAAAATATGTGGGCCTGTGTTTAATTTGCAATGTATTTAAAATGTACACGAGATTTAATTTTTTATGATCCGCATAAATAACAAATCAGAGCATTTCAATAACAATTTTTTGGTACATACGTGCGTGGTCACGCTTTCAAATTAGTCATTTACGTAGGTATTATAAATAAATATTAAAAATTCTTTCGATTATAAATTGCTTCATAAATGCGAGCAAATTGGTATATAATTGATAATTCACTTTAAGTCAATTAAAAGTTGCACATAAAAACTAAATTTAATATTAAATAATCAGTAGCAAAAATGCAAGAGAATAAATTTACAATGTTTGAGGTGACAGGGATTAATCGATTGAAGTGCAGCTCCTCAGTTTCACAATTGCAGGCGGCATTCCTAATTAAATTCGCGATTAATTAAACGGAATATTTTATATTTGCGATGCCGCCAATTTCGTCCTTGAGTAAATATCAATTTGAAAGTACCATGTTGTGGTTTCCATTTGGTCAAAATTTTGTTCGGTCGATTTCGGAAATGAAGTGTAAAATACCCAATTGTATTTAATCAAATTTGGAAAACTACGGTCATTTTATTACTATTCCTACGCAGCCATTCTATTGCGTACCTACTGTAACATAGACTTCCAAATTGTGAAATTTAAACAAACTTAACATACATATACATTATCATGATTCATGATATAGGCAAAGAGTAACTATAAATATAATATTATTAAGTATTCTATGATATAGGTTTGGTCCTGTAAAAATGGCAAAATAAAGTACAAAATTCCTATAGTAATAATTAATGTAAAAAGGGTATTTAGAGTTATTGGTTCTTTCAATCTCTAACAAATAGTACACTCTCACCTTGGTCTAGTCCATTTACTTGGCTACGACCAAAGGGGTTCAAATGCGAGGTAGGTACTAGAAACCTGAAGTGCAGAGTGGATTGGTCGGAGAGATACTCACCCAATTAAAACTCAAACATACAATAAATAATATGTATTTAACAGAATCAGAGTTTTACATTTAAGTGGTCAGAGATTTTCTCTCTATGGTGTTTGTAAGAATTTATAAAAAGACCACCCTATTTACAATTAGTAGTAAAAGGTTGGTTGTTTGAAAGAGAGTGTACTGAATCAATAAACCAAATGACAGACCATAGAAAAAAGAAATTAAAAACTAAATCAACAAGTGCAAAATTTTGCATCAAAACGTAATGTAAAAAAATCAAGACTGGTCCACTAGTCGAAGTAGGTGTACATTTCACTCGTAGTACTTGAAGTAGTGGTCGAAGTACTCCAAATACTGGCAGTAATAGTTGAAGTGTTCCAAGTAGTTGTGGAAGTACTCGAAAAACCGAAAAACAAATCAAATTAAATTAAAAGAAGAATTAAGATACAACCAAAACGAATTTAAAATTTAAAAAACTGTATTTAGAACATGTTCGACAAGATTTCCTTTATTTTCCAAACACATTTGTGGACTAATGCTAGCAAATGCTTCCAGAACAACCCCCCTCAGTTCTTCTTCCGTTGCAAAATTTTGCTGATAAACACGATGTATGAAGCACCTACCTTGAAGTGTACATAATTGCATGACCACCCAGTACGTGAACACCCGATATCTGGAGGCGCTCGGTTATGATACTGTCGTGCCAAAACTCAAAAATATTTGTGTTGGTTCTATGAGTTGAAGTTAGAGAGAAAAGGTAATTGATTTAATTTGCCGTTACCGTAAACAACAGCTGTAATTAACTCAACGTTTGGAACCGTTCCCGTCAAGATATTTCAACTATCTTTGTTGCGTCCGAAATCTCTTGTCATTTAGAACACGAGGGCAAATTAATATTTTAGAATTTCAGTCCCGTTAAGTAATTATTAGATGATTTTGGTTTCCTATGTTTTCAAACGAGCATTAAAGTTGCAATACCATGCAGGTTTACGCCGGTATCAAGCTTTTTCCTGACCGGGGAAATTTCAAGTGACAATGGGGGTTAATTAGAGATATGAATTTAGAAATTTCATCTCGCACATTTAAGTGAATATAATTAACAGTATCTAAGTATATGAGTTGCAGTAAACAGCGTAAACAGTGAGTAGTTTCGTTAGAAGCGCGCTTAATTAATTGACATTTTGGAATATGTCCCCGATTTTTATGATGATCAGAAGGCAAGAAATTAATTAAAGACCTTTTAATTTTTGGACGTTCTTATCCAAATACCCTGGGCTGATTGCGAAAACCGGCGTTCTCTCCATGGCATGACCACATTTTATAAAAGACAAAGCCGTTGTTTAGAAGGGATGTTTCTGCCTTTAGTGTTTTAATCGAAATATAAGATCGTTTTGCTTTTTCATTTTGCTAGTTACATTTGTAAGTACCGCATTGATTTTTGAGACTTTCCGTAAATTTATTTTGAATTCATACCGATTAATTTTTGCTTTTACATTAAATTTACCGCACCGTATTTACAGCTTTTGCTTTTTCTCGAACAGTAACTTCTACCGCTCCGCTTAATTGCGAGGTAAGCTGTTTGCTATTTTCTGTTCTATTTATTAGACCCCCCCCCCCCCCCCAATCACTTCGGAAGAACTACGGCGAATTACGGCGCACGGCACATATGGCAAATCCCCTAGCGGAAATTAAAGCAACAAAACACAAATTAATTAGCAGTGTCTATGGGAAATCAAATGCAGGAAAGCGAAACAATATCCCCCATATATTCCAAACTATTCCAACTTTCGAAATGCAAAATGCCAACGTCGCTAAATAAACAAACAAATAATTAAATAAATAACTAAATAAATAAACAGACAAACAAACAAATAAATAAATAATATAGATCAATGTGAGAAGGAAAAACAAATTTAAAAAAATGACGTAGACATATACAGGGTGTTGCATTTAAAAAATACCAACGTTGGGTCAAATCTCAGAAACGGTGGTCCGACAAAATATTTCAAATACGCAGTTTTTACTTTTTCCTACGTTACGTGGGTAGTAAGATATAGCATCCCAAACAGTCAAACTTTTCGTTTTCACCCTGTATCTCAGAAACAAACGTAGCTCGATTGATTTTGTTTGTGGTATTAAAAGTTTCACAAAAAAGTAGCACAGAGTCACAAAAACCGCAAGTCTTTATCTTTAAAAGCAGCCGAGGAACACTGCACTCTCAACCAAAATGGTACACTGCACCTTGTAGCACCTTCCGATATGACGATCATCTAAATGGCGCTATCCGTTCCACACACTGCGCATGTCTGAAGTATTTTCGTATAAGTTTGCTTTTCAAAAAATTTAAGAATAAACTTTTAAAATAACCTACAAATAACCTAATGTCCAACTCCTGACTAACTCGATAACCTGGAAACGAATGAATTTAGATACATTATGCTTCTTACAAATTTCCCTTAAAATTGATGGAAGAATTGAAATATCGAATAATATACAGGGTGTTCCTTTTAAAAAACTGCAATACGCGTCTTTATGACCAGCCTTTTATAATTAAAATTATAACTGCCTAGTAGACATTAAAGAACCCCAAAACTGTTGTACACAACTTTGTTTGATATCTTGTAGATTTTCTCCAATAATCGACTGTTTCAGCAACCCTCTATTATAATAGGGTGTTGAGGGGAATAGGGGATGTTATTTATTAAAACAAATTTAGGACTCTTTCCTTACAGTGTTGTCATTTAAGGTGTAATACAAGAAAGAGAATTCAAGCTTTATTCTCGTAAATGTCGTATTTGGTTCCGTCAATTAGAGAAAGAAAGTGGGTACTTTTGCATTAAAAGCTCTAACGGGGAAATTCAGAAAGGAGATTATTTTCACGAGTGATCAAAAGTGATTAAAAATCACGTGTGAGGATTTTCCACTATTTAACAAATATTTCGACAATTTAAATGAATTATGTTCATCTTGAGGTAACGAATACAAACAAAATTTAAAGTTCAGTTGTTTTTTATTTATGAGAGGCGACTCCAGAGGTGCAGTTTAGTGATTTCCAACTTGAAGGAAGTAGACGTGACCTCTGTTGAGCTAGCCCGGGAAATTATTAAATTAGTTAATTTGGTAATCGATAGTTTAGGTATGCCGCTACATGCAGTAGATGATTAAAACTAAATCCTTTTTTATGAACTAAGTTGGTGAAAACGCATTATCTTAATGCGTAGGACGCCAATTTTGATGCATTATGGGACAAAGAGATGTTTACGAAAAACGATGTCAAAATGGTATAAAAGCATTATTATTTATTTCCTGGATGTTATGCATGTATGATGATGGCATTTTTAGCAAAAGATATCAAAACCAACAGAAGAGATAAATTTTGACATTTTTTTAGTAATTCCGGTTTTACAAACTGGTAATCGCAAAAAAAGAAAGAAAAATATTTCCTTGGAGGCCTGAGACTGTATTTGCACATCCAACAGCTATAGAGTTTATAAGGGAGAAACCATCAGGAAACATTTGAAAATTACCATGAGGTTGTAGATTGTTATCCATACTACATTGTCATTTTGGAAAAAAAGGGGAATTATTATTCCGATAAGTTCACAGGCACGTAAGATAATTAAAAGTACTTTCAATGAACATATATGCAGGTAAACAAAAAATTGAATAATTTCAATAAAGATACAAAGAAAGGTCGTTAACCAGAAATTCGAGAAATAATTGTTTATGATCCTTGAAGTTGTTATTGCGATAGATAATGTAGGATATTTAAAAATTCAGTCAGAATTGCTTAATACATATATCGTGCCTTTCTCGAGAAAAAGACAAGGGATTGAGTTGCGAAAGTCTGGCGGATATGGGAAAGCTCAGAAGCAGTCATAGGCTGATTTATTCTGATCAAATCAATTAAGACTGATAATGTACCTATAACCAAATTTTGGCCTTGATTTCTAGTAAAAATGTAGGTAACTACTATACTTATAGCTAGCACCTTCTACTTCGCACGTGTATGCGGAAGTCGACGAAATAACGTACTGGAAACTTTAAAGAAATTTTCCAACGAAAACCTGCTGTCGTATTAAAAACCGTGCTTCATTACATAATACACTATAACAAGATAATTAACCAAATTTATTAATTTTGACAATTTTTTATTACCAGAAATCTGATACATAAAAAAAACGTTCGAATGACCAAATTAATGACAATTCACAAATTCCGATTCTGGGTTTTTACGTCACAACATCGAAAAAAATGAGTTATCACTCAATAAATTAGTGCCAATAGAAATATCAACCGCTTCGAGAATATATTCGCAACGGAATCTCTTCTTTTTTATTTTCTGTTAATTCTGTTACCACGCGTATTAAATTATTCATGAGGTAACATATGCACAATAGCTATGCTACTTAAAAGAAAGTGAAGATACGTTGAGACTTGGTAAATGAAAGTGTTCTTATGCAAATATTTACAGCATCTCTACCCCATGGACATAAAGCGCAAATTCCAACGAATAAAAATACCAGTCTAAGTGGCCACTTCAGTGTTGTACCTTTATACAATGATTGTACCTATCAGCACAAAATTCATATTTTTATAATCGAGCCTTGCCAAATATCAAATTTTGGTAGTCATAGAGGCTAAAAATATAAACTCTAAAACAACTGGCCTATAAAGTACCGAATTTGTTGTAAGTTAAATAAGTTAAATTTCCCTTTCACTAACGTATACTACTTTCAAAAGTGCGGAACATAAGCTATACGGTAAGTATATTTCGCATAAATAAACGAAATAAACTTTAATTGCCGTACCTGCCGTTCGATTATTTGCAAAACATTATGTAACGAGTATTATAAATAATAAGAAAAAGTTACCTTGTATTTTGAAAACTGCACACGCACAGGGTCACTATAAGTTAGTTGTGTATGTAAAAATATCACAGATAATCAGCAGAAATCACTGAAATTCCGAAAATTTCGGCTATCACTTTTTAACACGATTATTAACGAGAAGGCACTTTGCGTTAAAAAGAGTTCATAGGTTGTTATCCTTTTTTTTTCGAAATGTACTCGAACTACTTCTTTTTCGTCGAATTACCTGAAATTAAGCGTCGTTTATAATTTTGTTCATTTCTAAAAAGAAAGTTAGGTCGACTATTTGAATTTAGCGATAGGTACCAAATTATGAATGGAAAAGTATGCGTAGTGACATATTGTAATTGAAAGCCATTTTTAACTTAAAACGCGATCATGATTTTACTAATTTTTTATTTGTCGAAATAAAAAATAAATAAATCACGCGTTTTAATAAGAAATGTTTCAACAATAATGTCACGAGGTGGACTAAGAATTAAATAAACTTTGTTTAAACATTGCGAACGACGCGCGCACTAACCTCTTAGTACTTTATAGAGAGGGAAAGTACAAGTGAAAGGAAGTAAGGACGTCGGTAGGTCTAACAACCCATGAATAGACGACTATTCGGACTTCTGATTTGGATAAAATGATAGACAGCGGTTTTTATAGTCGTCTCACCTGGCTTCATGACGTTTGTTATTACTGGTTATTGAATATTAAAAAACTTCTACAGATGGCGTTCGATTATCATTGCCAAAAATATTCGAAGAAGGCGAAAAAAATCCCCCGCGTCGCGTCTGGCCAAACTGGTACGATTTTTAAATTAAAACCCGCACGCAGTTTTTGCGCAAATTATGTCACAATTGTTAGCCACTGATATATAAAAATTACGTAAGAATAATTTCTAAAACAACACGCATTTCTATTTTAATCACGAATGCGTGAGAGCAAAAGAAGAAATAATTTTTACTCGGTTTTCTCGTTTAACTCAAACGGATTGATTATATTAAACGAAAGAGTAACATGTAAGTGCACCCCTATTTACTAAAGGTGGCCGCACAAATGGGTGCAAAGATCTTAAGGGAGAATGAGTTTAACTTAACCCTGCAATGAAAGTGTTACCCATGAGTGAATTGTTGGACTTGGACTTCGAGTTCGCCACGTTGTTATGGTTGGGCCATTATTAGGTATTATTCCTATATGCTTCCAAACCGATGACACGATCTCGGGTGTGTGTGATGATTAAACCAAACCGCTGAGTGACCCATTCGCTCGTATGTGATGGTGTCATGTCATTGCCAATACCAAAAATCTAAGGCCTCATTGCTAACAGAGTTAGGGGATGATCAACTGCACCTGCAGGCTGGGAAGTAATTAGAAGCATAGCCGACGGTGGCTTGTTTGTTCGCTTACTCTAAACAATAAATGCACGTCCTGCGGCGCAATCCTTTCGCAAATAGACATGAGCTCCATTTTAACCCTTCAGCATGTCATTTCCATTCCAACAACGTATTCTGCCCCATTCAGAGTGTTTGGAGAGCTCAGCGCTACCTCGGGGCGTGATGTCACCCGGTGAGTTAATTCAATTAATTGATGGTGGTCGGGGATAAGCAATGTTTGTTTGCATGACCCTCGAGCGCAAACACGATCAGTCATTGCTGTCAAGCCACCCCTTATAACCGTACGTGTAGTTGTAGAGGGGCGTTTTTAATGGAAGGTGCGTTACAGTAGATTTGTTATAATAATGGTTCTCCGATCAACAGTCAGCCTCCTTGGCTTCTCGTAGCAAAATTCGCGTCCTTGCACCATAAATCGGCCGATGAAGATACGATGGTTTGTGGTAGCCGAGGCCCCTACGCCATAAAAATCAAATACGATTTATATTACTGCACAAAACAGGAGCCCTAATGTCCAACAATACAGAACAGTATTCAGGGATGTTCAAATTCGTGGCTCACTATTGGAATCTTCGTAATGGTGAGAAACACAGTATAGGTTAAATGCTTCCTTTTGTGAGTAAAAAAATAAATGCAGTTGAAATTTTTGAAAAATCTTTGAAAAAAACAGATAGATATCACCGAAAGACTGAAAATGCCAAATTTCGTTTTCATTGTCCCTAGCTTGGAACCATCAGTAACCAACAAAGACATCTACCAAATACAACACCTCTAATACAACCTTATAGTAATAGAACCGCCAAAAAGTAGTAAAAATTGCATGCGATGTCAGCTGTATGGCCAATGGCCATACCAAAGGATACTGTTCTCGAACGTTTGTTTGAGTCAAATTCGGTGGCTGATACAGTACATCAAGCTGCGGGAATAGCAAAGACACGACAGCAACCTGCGCCCTATGTGGAGGAAACCAGCCAGCTAATTACCGTGGATGCGAATACTACCACAACCTACTCAAATTTAAAACCACTAACCCTAGAACTCAAGTCCCACCCCTAAACTCCCAAAATCAGTTCCCAAACGTCCGCCACAATATGAGTGTTGTGTATTAAATAAGCGGTTCCAATTGCTTTTAAAAAGTATATTATGAACTAATTCTACATGTAAACTTTAATATAATGTGACAGACAATTCTAATTTTTTTATATAAACAAGTAACTAAGCAGCAGATCCCGGTTTGCCAACTTTCGATATTGGAAGATTTGAAACAGGTATTTTTTTTTCATATAAATAAACGTTTAATGAAAATAATAGAACAGGAACAAATTACATATAAGAATGGGGTTTTAAAACATAATAAATTTCGTCAGAAGAATTACAAAAAAAAGGTAAAGTTCCTAAAATACATTCGGCATTGCCTTTTTGAATTTCTATACTGATTCGCTGGTAAATAAAATGGGTTGAGCGGGACTCTCCTGTTTTTTGCCTGAGTCTTTTACCAATTGCCGCTGTCATGATTTTGGCTTCATTTCCGCACGGACCCATGGTTTCTACAGCGAATCCATTAAAAATAAATGTAGGTTCTAAGGCAGCGTAAGTATTTTTCTTCCTGCGTTCAGCTGAAGCGGCTGCAGAACCTGCTTTCTTCACCGAGGAGAAGAGATATGGAGGACATAAGGTATCAACACAAGTAAAGTCCCATGCCAGACATCGTCCTTCCATCCAAGGTGTTAAAGTTCTCCCATCAGGTCGTTTTTTATCAATTCCAAAAAGATGAGGAGGTTCTAAGATGACTGAATAACCAGCCTCATGGAATGCTCTTTTCTGACATTCTAAGATGTTTCGATGGCGACTGTACTTTAGTGTGTTCTTCTGACAAGATAAACCATGATGCCCAAACTTATCCACATTGGCACCACATTTACAGATATGAGGAGTACAAACTGTAGCACCTAAGCGTAAAGCAACACTTATCTGCAAAACAGAATCTTCAAGATGTGTGGAGATTTACCTTGGAGGAAGAGCTTGTAACTTAATTAAAATCAATATAACGGGTATAATCCTGAAGATATGCTGGCTGGCGTTTGGACCGGATTGGTCTGCCTGAAACATTGGCGGTTTTTGGTTCAGGAGGTGGTCGATTCATTATTTCATCAACTGGCACAGGCTGCATTTGTTCATCTTGTCGTTTCTCAGATAACTGTTCTTTTGGAACTCCGATTATGAATCCTGTTGGTGGCTTAGTTAGCTGGAAAATAACTATTTAAAATCGGAGCGAAAGTAATCGTCTTCTTCGGGACTAGTGTTGACCGAAGTTGATCAATGTGAGACTTTATTGACCGTTCATTATCGATTGCGACAATATAGTGCCGTTTTCCCTGTTCCAAATTTCCATATATCTTTATTATTAACATGGACACGTATTTGGACTCTGTCCCCTTCTTGAAATTGGCGGGTACCTCCGAAGGATGAGGCTATCGTTTTCCTTCCTATTATAAGTATTTGGTTTGATGGCGGCTAAACGAATACGCAGCTTTCGATTTAAATAAAGTTCCCCGGGTGATTTTCCATTTGAAAGAGGCGTGGCTCTGTGTTTAAGCATGATTTGCTGAACTTCAATCGCAACTTTAATGTTTGAACATTCCTCTCTGCTAGTCCATTCGTTGCAGGATGGCCAGGTGAGATAAACTTTTGGAAGATACCTGTTTACAGTATTCAATGTATGTTTTGCTAGTAAATGCCGTAGCGTTATCAGACACAAGGATTGAAGGGTACCCATGTGTCGAGAAAATATCTTCTAATAGTTTTATAGTTACACCAGTTGATGGTGCTTCTTTTGATGTGCGTACTTCCGCCCACTTTGATTTTGTATCCACTGCTATAAGAAAATGATATCCATCTAATGGACCTGCATAATCAATATGAAGGTGTTCCCAGTTCTCTTCTGGTTCTTCCCAAGGGTGTATTGGAGCTTTTGGTGGATTGTGCCGATTCTTAGCACATTCTTCACACGACTTTACTAATTTTTCAATTTCTAATTTTTGGCCAATAAACATATCTCCTGGCAAGTTGTTTCATCTTAACTATTCCAATATGGGTTGAATGAATTTCTTTTAGAATCTGTTGTCTGAGTGTGCTGGGAAGTATAGTATTCTATCTTGATAAAAGAGAATGCCATTTTCTAAAGTGTAAGGTTCATCTCCCATCGCTAACTTTAGAATGGAGATGCTGTATGATTTGAATTTCCAGATCTTTCGCAGAGTCTTGCTTAATTGTATCATAAGTAATTACTTCACTCGATATTTGAAAGACTTTCTGAGCAAATAATCGAGACACTTCTTCGTTGATTGAATTTTCTGTTGTAATTTTTGTTCTTTGGATTGGTGCCCTCGATAGACAATCAGCGTTTTCAATTTTTGTGTTTGTTTTACATTTCATTTTGTAATCAAACCCGGATAAAAATGATGCATATCGGAGTAGTCTTGCAGATGTCATTTTCGGTAGCGATTTGTTTTGATGCAGGATTCTTGACAATGGCTGGTTATCTGTTACTAATGTAAACTGTTTCCAAAACTTTATTGCTAGAGCTTCCCGGTCTAACTGGCTGTACCTAGTTCATTTCTGATGATGTAAGGCTGCGTGATGCATATGCAATGGGTCGCTCGCACTCGTTGATTTGATGACTGAGGATAGCAGCTATTCCTACAGGGCTTGCATCTGTCGTTAACGTTAGAGGTAATTGTGTAAAACGTTGGTTTTTCTTCAGTAGCATTCTGAGTGGATATGTCAAAGTTGAATAATCGCGAATAAATTTTGCATAATAGGTAACCATCCCGAAAAAACGTTTCAATTCTTCAATGTTTGATGGTCTAGGCATTTTTGATATTGCCGAAACTTTTCCTGGTGATTTGCTGATACAATTATGTTCAATTGTATATCCTATATATTCGATTTTTCTTTGGAAAAATGAACATTTATTTTTGTTCAAATGGAGATCATTTTCGGCTAATCGTTTTAAACGTGCTCTTAGATTGGCGATACATTCATCATCTGTGACACCGTGAACAATAATGTTCGTATTTATTCAATCCTTGTAATATTTCAGAAAATATTCTATTAAATTCGGAAGGGGCAGTTTTGATGCCAAAACTGAGTCGGTTCATACGATATGTTCCCCTGTGTGTGACCAGTGTTGAATTTCGCTGCTTTTCGGACTGACTTTAAAACGCAGATATGCCTTATTATATAGGTCTAACTTACAGAAGAATTTTGAATTCCTCAAGCTGTGTAAGATGTCGTCAATTTTCCGAATGGGGTGGTTTGATCATACTAATCGTTCATTTACTCCACACTTGTAATTTACGCAGAGCCTTACTCCACCATCTACTTTTGGAATTATCACAAGTGGCGAACCCCAGTCGTCGCGGGAAGAGATTTTTGTTATTATTCCTGCAGCTTCCAAACTGTCCAATTCTTTATTTACTTTCTCTCTCAGTGCATATGGTACGTTTCTTGCTCGGGTAAAAATTGGAGAGGCGTTGTCTCGTAGATGGAGTTGAATATCCACATTAGGCATGCATCCAATTTTTTCTTCAAATACTGGTGCGAACTTCTGAAATAATTGGTCTGGTGTCTGGATGGAACCAACTGTGACGTATTCTGGAGAATTTGTTGTTTCGTTATCGATTTCTTTGAGGTCAATTTGTAGCTTGCGTATCCAAGTAAGGGTTTGTCACCAGAAGGTACGATGTACAGTACATTTTCAATTACTTTGTCTTTGCATGATACGTTTACTATTACCTTTCCTTTTGGTTTCATAACGTGATCTGAGTACGAACGGAATACTGTAGGTGTTCGTTGAATGTTGGATTTTAATTTTAATGCATTGTAACCGTTCTGCCCTAACAACGTGAATTTTGCACCAGAATCTACCTCGAATTGTTGTGACTTTTCATTAATTTTAACAATAACTATATACTTATCTTGGTGAGATGATAGTTCAAATAGATCGATGAGGTTGCAAATTCCATATTCTTGATTGGAAGCTTCGTCCTGGATATATTGAGTCTTTCCTGGTTTTTCATGATCGTAGTGATGCAAACCTTAGCTGTGTGTCCAATCTTCTTACAAGAGTGGAAGTTGAGTCTTCCCTTTTCAATGCTGCAGTCCTTTGAGCGATGGTTTGACCTTCCACAATAGAGGCACAAGTTATCGATACCTAAAGCTCGATAATCGATTCGATTCCCTATGGATTCTGAAGTTCCTCTTTGACGGTTTTGAGAACAGTGATATCGGCGTTGTTTAGAAATATTCCGTTTTTTAATTTCTTCATTTTGGTTTTGACTTTTACGAGACTGGTGATGGGACATGTGTTGATTTCTACTGAAGTTGATGGTTGCAATGTAATTTTGTGACTTTCTATTCTGGATGCTTCAATGCTATACTGCTTTTGACACAAATCCATCAAAATTGGTGGTGTCTTCTGTCTGCAAGAGTTTGTCACGAATCCAATTATCTCTCAGTCCTCTGATAAATTGTGCACGCAAAAAAACATCGGCAATGGAGATTTTCTTCGAACACTCACATGTAGTGTAGAATTCACATTCTGAGAGAGATTGACGCAGGGTGGCTACAAATTGTGCTATAGATTGATGTTCTTTTTTGGCTACGCTGAGAAAATAATGTTGGCGCACTACAGGTTTCCTTTGCGGCGCCAACATCTCCCTAAATTTCTTCGTTAGGTCTTAATATCAAATCTCTTTTATAGGGTTATCGAGTCCCATGAATGCGGCTAAACTATTATGATGATTAAGCCCGATGGAAGCACATAAAAGTTGAGCTTTTTTCTGCTCGTTTTGCAGATTTTTTACGGCTGTATAGTTTTCGAAACGTTCCATATAACAGTTGAATTTTTCTTTTGATGGGTCAAAACTTTCAAAAGGTACTATTGTTCCCATGGGTTGTTGCGCTATGTGTTGTGTTGTCTGATGTACTTTATAAGAATCGATTAATCTTGCCTGGGTGTCGTTAAACAATTTCATAAATTGTTGAAACTGTGCTTCATCCATTTTTCTTTTTATGTGGTTTGTGTTCCTCTGTTTACAACTCGTCGCCAATTGTTGTGTATTAAATAAACCGTTCCAATTGCTTTTAAAAAGTATATTGTGAACAAATTCTACATGTGAACATTAATATAAACAAGTAAGTAACTAAGCAGCAGATCCCGGTTTGCCAACTTTCCATATTGGAAGATTTGAAATAGGTATACTACAATGAGCTACGCCAACATAGTCCAAACTGCAGAACCCCAAACTGCAAACACAATCGATCATTTATTTAACCTTACACTTAGCGTGTTTCTCGAAGAATTCAAATCCATGTTTTCCCAATTAATTCAGAAAATCAACATGGTCTTAAACATGTCCGCAATGTTAACCAACAAACAAACCAATGAATAAATTCCTTGTAAATAGTACAATGAAACGCTAACGGTCTTTTAAAACACAAAGACGAAATTATCCTAGTTCTTAAACAACATTTGATAGACATTGCTAATAAGTGAAACAGACTTCACAGAAAAATCTTATCCTTTCCTAATTATACAGATCTTCCAGTTCTTAACAATACAATCTTGAAATACATACTGACTACATTAGCGGAAAAATCAATTATTTATACAGATGGGTCTAAGACGGATAGCGGAACAGGCATAGCACTTTTTGTCCCGTATACCGATACAGTACTACAATACAAAATTCCAAATGTATGTTCAGTTTTTACGGCTGAAGCCGTTGCCATATAAAAAGCTCCTTATATGGTGTTTGAAAAATTCAATAACAGGAGCGATTATAATATCGGACTCAAGGTCAGTGTTGGAAGCTCTCCTCGGTTCGCCTTTCAAACAATATAAAAATAGTACCATATTTAATATAAAAAAGTTATTAATAACTATTACCTCATTTGAAAAGAAAATTACATTCATATGGGCGAAAGCTCATGTTGGTATTGCTGGGAATGAAAGGGTAGACCGAGAAGCCAAAAATGCTACCAAAATAAACGACATTACGAACCTTAGTCCATCATTTAACGACATTATTAATAATTGTAAAGCAAGCATACGAACGGATTGGGAGGCACTGTACCAAAAAATGGCTGCAAAATCCAACAATCATTATTTCCTCATTCACCCAAGTTTGCCGCATTCCATTCCTCATTTCACCTTCCTGAGTGTTACTAAAGCCTATACTAGTATGATTTCGAGAGTAAAATTGAATCACGGGCGCTTTCCTGCCCATCTCTTCAGGCTTGGTATAATGGATTCACCAAATTGTACCTGTGATAATAGACCAACGGCAGACCTAAACCATTTATTCTTCGAATGTCCAAATTATGCAGACGCAATTAAAACTCTATTAAAAGAGCTAAATGATAACGGTGTCCAACGTCCTTTAAACATTACATGTGTCCTGGCCCAAGGTAAAAAAGCAGTTTTCGATTCGATAACTAAATTTATAAAAACAATTACCTAACCTCAATATATGATATAACAAATGTGATGTTTGATATATGAGACGTATGTGGCAAATAGCGGAAGCTGATAAAAAAACCATAAAATTGAGATGAATAGTTCAAGGTTGTGGCAAATTATGCCTTTTGGGTTGCCTATACGTAGGTGGTATGTAGAAGAAAAGCAGAATCAGTAGCGGGCGAAAACACACATGTATCAGTCCATTTTAAACGTTTTGCAGCTTATGTTTTCATGTTCCATCTTACACTTCCAGAAACTCCACAACATTTTACACTCCCGCTGCTCGCACAGATCTTTTGCGCAACTCTCCTTTGTTTAATATGGTTAGGCTTTTTAATAATTTATCTTTTCTCGGCGACATCCATTTTCATAGACTGGTTGATATTATAAATATAATGAACAATCTTTAGTTTCTTTTTCCCTTGTTCATGTGCTAATTTAAGGTATGTTTTCTAAATCTCAGTATTATTATGTTTAGTTATCTTTAGTTTACAAATTTATTTGATTTAATTTACATTGTGTGCACTTACCAGGTAATTAACGTGTATATGTCCTGTAATTGGAATGTTTTTCTGTAGGACATTAAATGATTATTTATTTATTTATTTATTTAACAATATGTCACAACGAGAACACGCCGCACGCTTTTAGCGAATCTCTGCGCAAGTGAGGCCGGACTTAGCCGGCAGCCCCATGTACGACTAAGCGGGACCCCAACTCTTTCATTCACACATCTCTAGGGCCAGTCCAACCCACTAGTTATAAAGTGCCGGGTTATACATTACCGAACTCCAGGCTCTCTACCATGAGTACTGACAGTAACCGATCAAAAGACAAATCATGACATAACAAAAATCACAGAGTAACCAACAGCATACTCGCACGCATACATAATCATAAACAAAATATACAGAATTTATGTAGGCGTTGACAGTTGACATATTTGCACTGGCATAACAAAGACTGACACAACACCAATATTCGGTCACTACATGTCAGGGATCGACTAATCGGATTGATTAGCAATATCGGCAAGATGGCTCTTTTCAAAGACACAAAAAAACAGTACATAAAACATATATATCTCTGCGTATGTCAGTTCTGAACTTTAGCCAGCCTCTGCTACGTCAAATCGAGATATTAAATATCGGTATCAAATTGTATCAATATCAAATATAGCACAGTACATATTTGAAACAAGTCACCCTGCCAAATATTAGTAATCATAATCAGTTCACCCCGTTCAAATAAATAGTAGGAGCATAACGTTATGCTCTCTCACATTACAGCAAAACAAAGGAACATGTCGTGGCAAACATTAGTGTAAAGTAGTTAATTCTCAATGCCAAGTGCAATATGTAACAATCAACCACCTAACGTACGTCACTCGCCCCCAGATGAAGCACCCTGTAAATAAACAGTAACATATTCATTCCAACCAAAAGCGAAATGTGCTGCAATAAATTCAATTATAAATTAAAAGGTAGTTCTGCATACTTGATTGAGTATCGCCCCTAAGGGATCATACTGTATCTAAATATAAATAAAAACACGTAAATCGGGCAGTAATTCATGTTGCCAGCGCTTGGAACAAAGGAGTACTGTAAACAGGAAAACAACATATTTATGTAGAATCTCTATGCATTAAATTCAAAGTAGGACCAGTATAATTAAAAGTGCAATTAATATCTAGAATGTGTTATAAAAATGGCAATAATCAATGCTGTACGAGAATAACATTAAATTGGCAAATAATTAAACACGATCATATGGATGCCATAGACGTAGAGATAAAAAAACGAGTACATCACCTTTGTAATTGTCGAAGCTGCACTCACTATTCGAAACGTAAAAATTTACTTCTGCTCTCAACAAAAGCGCAAATACCTCTGCCCAAATCTTCCCTTTTTAAACAAATCCTAGACGAAAATTGTTAATATCGACCGTGCTCCGAGACGTCGGATCGATAGGGATCAATAAGTTCCTTCGCATAGCGGTTTATTTGACACTTTTATTGTAAATTATGGCCCATTTCAATGTAGAGCAGAGAAGAAAAAAAAACACGTGTTCCACAGAAACGAAATAAAGCGCAATCTTGACTTTTTTCGTCGCGCCAGGGTCGGTTTCGAGAATATTTAAATCGAATTTTAGCGGGCAAATTCGGTTCCATTACAAGTTCTAGTATATTAAAATTTCAAACTGTGTAATACCACACCAATCATCCCACCATCTTTATAAAACAAGGCATCAAACACTATGATCTCCCTAATCACGAGGAAGCTATGCTCCAGGCCAGTCTCTGAACTCACAGTAGCGGCGGTCTATTGTCCTAGACACAAATTAAACTAGTTGTCAGGTAAACTCCTCACTTGATCTTCCGACTACTTTGATAAAGTCATTGCAAGTATCCTTGGTCATAGTTCTAGCGGCCTTTATTTAGATGTTTTGTAAACATGTAAACATCGATAACTATATAGCATGCTACTACTTTATAACCCAACACACATACAAGAGTTGAATGAACAGGACAAACTTTGCTCCATTTTATAATTACAGCGGCCCTTTAGATTTTTTAGAAGCGTTACAGGTCCTTAGGCAAAATGGCGCCACATTGACTACCGATTGTGGCTTACCTCAATAAGCACTTTCCTATAAAACCTAGTCTATTTGACCCATTATTATAGTCGACACACTATTTTATTTATGGAAAGCCCTGTTAAGCATTTATTAGCACGTCATAATTTCCAATCTTGCCAATTCTGTTGACCACAGAAAGAGCTGTCGTTTGCACGTTTTGCTCATTCAGAGATAGAAGACTATTAATTTAATGTTTTTTAGAAGTAGACTACACGTTGAGTGCCTTGATATTTGGATGCTGACACTAAATCATTTCAATCTCCCGCTCAATGGTCGCTTAACAACCCCCACGTCACATAATTCTCAGGATTCGCATTTAATTGGCATAAAGGTGTCTTGAAACCACGAGTTTATCGAGTTCTCTCAAAATATTAGATGTTATGTAAATTTCCTTTACTAAACACCAAATAAAAAAGAAATGTCGACACAGTATTAGGTTAATCATGGGAGGCAGGTTGTCATTAAAACGCTGATAATTATTATTTCCATATAAATTATATACCTGGCTCGCTATACACATAAGCCTAGATACGAGAACTTATGCAAATTGGTAGACTGGCCAAGTGAAGAAAAAATGTGTAACAAATTATATAATTTTTTTAATATCAAGGTTTATTGTATAAAATATGATAAAAGTTCCAAATTCATAGGTTTTTTTTGTAATTTATAAGACTAACAACATTTATTATTTGTGGTATATGACAACTCAAATTAGTTGGGTACGACCTGTTTTTCAGTTAACCTTTCTGTCTTAGTGCTAGAGTGTCCCTAAACTCAGTTAATCTTATTGTGATTTTTATCTCACCAAAAATTCACATTCGAATATTGGTTTAATAAGAAACATTCGGGAGCAGTTGCAATTGCAATTTTACTTAACTTTATCAATTGAACTTCCGTCCTCTTATCAAAAAGTACGAGGTGAAGGGGGAGCGGAACTAGTTCATCCTTCATGGTACTCTAATGAAAGCTCTCAACGAAAGGAATTAATTTCTACCAACCAAAGCCCTCTTCGACCTCTTATCGTAATCGGGTATATTCCCTTATTGCTCAAGAACGGATTGTAGGAAGAGGTACTCACAAAGGGCGATTGAGACGTCTGCAAGAAATATATCCATTTGTGATGTCAAAACAAAAGGTATTTCGGTTTAAAAAAATGCGCTTTATCTGCACAACTGTTGTGCAAAATTTATACCTACTTGTTTTGTTCGACTGTGGAAAAACGTGAGGTGACTAACGTCATTTTCACCACTCTTTATGGAAAATCATCATTCTTGATACTTAATTTCCATATCGGTACATAAAACTCTTGTTCGTGTGTGTTGAAAGAAAAAGAATCACTTATTAAAACGAACTACATGTTTAGATTTGTTATAAGAAGGGTAGGTACACATGCATTAGGGTAATCAAGCATACATAAGTAACCAAGAGTGGTTTATTGCTTCTTAAACCAGTAAAATCCTCCTTCGTTAAACAATAAATTCATTTACCTACATACTTGCAGGGGGTGACTCTAATTTGAATAAATGTGTAGCGCTCCTTTTTGGGAGTGCATCGTGTGTATTTCGGATGCATTCAACTAAATAAGACGAATGGAAATATTCACCGCATGGTCTTAAAAATGGAATATAAATGCGGGTTAAAATACCCATGTCTTCTAGGTTTTGATTTGTTTTGGCAATAATATGTTTTATATATTGCTATTAATTACCTAACATGCGATGTCCTCTGTATAGGCAGCGAACTCTTTTTAGTATCGGTGAATAAAAAAGCTAAAATACAGCATGCAATTAACAAGCGGAATTACCATAAACTTTACAAGATTTATCTCCGTGTCAGGACCCACCCTTTAATTTTTACGTTTTTGCTTTGATATTTCTCGGAAAAATATAAATGCGTAGTAGTTTTTTGTACGCATTAAGTGCAGATCAATAATTGAGTTTAAACGTTGACCCAAAGTTTATAAATCTGAAACTTATGAGTAGTGATTATTTAAAATATTGTTTTTTTCGGGAAATGTTATTATCTAGCTACTAAATCGCTAAAAAGTAATACATACAAAAACGCCAATTTGTCATATGGAAATGATCTTCCAGCTTACGTATGATCGCGATACCACAAATAAAGAAGACAGTATCCAATAAATCTTTCATTGTAAATAATTGAAATTTATTAATAGCTAGCTTTAGAGTGTGTTTTGCTGTTGCAGACGAAATTTTAGAAGCTAAAATTCGCACGTTTATAATAGCACCGGTTTCGTTCTGTTAAAAAAAAGAAACACGAAACAAATTTAAAACCTAGTCCACCGGGCGATCAACTGAAGGATAAAGACGGCTGGAAAAATTCTGAATGGCACACAACTTGGAAATTAGTGTCAGACGTGTCTGAATCCAGCTTTTGAATGGGTGCTCGAAAAGTAGGTAATGAGAATTGCTCGACACCCGGTATAACTCACATTATTTGTACTATATGGGCTTATTGCGGTTTTATGACTCGCACTAATGTTTTACAAAAAAAAAGAACCGGCGACAGATTTATAATTTAGTAGAAAACGGGCATCCACTCTTGGGACGTAATTAAATTCATGTATTTCCAAATATATCCTCACTGGACGTTTAGAGTAGGTGAAATTTTCGTTTTTTTTCATGAATTTTTTATTAAGGAATGGGGAACTATGCATAATATTATCGTTTAATTGTATTTGTAATTTTTTGTTGGCTTGTACCTATCACATTATCGTAAACAAACTTGTTTTCGTTGACATTTATGAGTAACAAAGTAGGTAATTGTGGAAAATTACGTAGCTGATAATTCTGTAACGTTTTCTATAGACTCCAGAACACCAGTCCGGGGACAATTTTTTTCTAACAATGTTCTCTTGTAACAAATATTGCGACGAACTTGGGCTGCTCGCGCATACCCGGTGAGCTTGAGGAAATAAAGTGGAATTATCAGTTGAGTCTATTTTAATTAGGTATATTAATACACAAAGTATGATAATTTTTTAAGCGGTAGTCGGCGGTACAGGGGACGGACGGACGGACGTACTCGAGCGCCACCAGACGCCAAAATATCGCGCCTGGACGAGGTCGGCGGTAATCACGGAAGGACGGTCGGTCTCGGTAGCCTTGGAAGTAGTCTCAATAGAAGATGTTAATTCCAGGAATTCGGCGGTCAGGTCCAGCAAATGGCGGCGGTACTGTCTGGAGCTCTAAAACAAAATATGGCCTACTGGCAAATTCGCTAAAGGAAGAAAAGTAGTTAGTCACAGTTAAAGTGGCGGTTTTTATAGCGGGCAAATTCGGGATAACGAGTAAAAACAATTCCCCCTTATGTAATTACAAAATCGTTTTACCTTCGGAATATCGCGGTAGGACAATAGTCCTAAAATAGTCAATAAAATAGGCAAAAGATCAAAGTTACTTCGGGCACGTAGAACCCAAAAAGATAGATAGCTCTTTCCAAAATTGAGCATTTTCCTTATAAACAAAATCCAATTTGGTAGTAGTGGAACAGGGAAAATCCAACTCGTCACGGATTCAATACGGAATCGAAACCAATCAATTTGGTTTTTAATAATTACTCGACTCCTGTTCGTGCTAAAATTCGCGAACATCTGGCAATCGATTCGTTAATTAAACGCGCACAATTTCACACCAAAATCTCTTCGGTAGGTGCCTCTTTACTGTAACTCATTTAATTAGTTTATGCTAATTATACATACTCAAAAGGCCAAACGGAAGCTCACGAGCAAAACAAGTCGCTTCAGAACTTGTTCTATCCTCGCTTATTATTATGGAAAACTAAAACGGCCTATAAACAATTAACAGCGCTGAAACCAAAGAATATTAATTGTCCCTCATCTTCGTTAGGATAAGAGCCTTCGGTTGTTACAAAATTCCAACAGGAACGGTCGTAGGCGGACTAATTAATTACGGTATCTCCATGGCATCGCAGAAAGTTCTCGAAATTACGGTTGCCTATGTAACGAAGCCCAAACCAATCGTTACTATACAGGGTGGTCCTCATAAACGGCAAACTGCCTTCAGAAATGCCGGGTTTACAATATGCTTGCGAGAAGGAATAAAACAAAATAAATAAACGTTGACGAAAATATGTGTCATTTTCCTGTGGATGTGGTAGAACATTTTTTCAGAATGTCGAGTTTGGAAGTGGTGAAGGTGATGTCTTCGGCATCCTCTCACCACACAACAACTTAAACATAATTACAGTTCCCGTTATGTTCGGAACACAAAACTAAATGCAAGGTATTCTAAGAGTTGCATTTAAAATGGAAGAGAGGGTAACGTCAAGTCGTCAACCACCTCCACCTCCGCAGTTCAGATTTTCATATTTTTAATGTTTTGTTCTTAAACCATGTACCAGTTTCAGACAATTGAATTTATCTCTGGATTCTGGATTGCGATAGGAGGATGGACAGGGTCCACGCGTACTGTGGTGTCGTATTCGGGCCCTTTGTACTACTTTCCTTATTAGAGTCCGACCCTTAACAAGCCATCCCACACTAAAAATGCTGGAAGGAAATGCGGATTTAATCGGAGCCATGTTCCGCCAGCCCCCCTCCCCCCCGCAACAACGAATTGTCTCAGTGTCACTGGTGATCATACCCATGCGGTGCATTACTTGTTTAGTTTACAGTGCCCAAAATATGCCTACTATAATCTTAGGTTCTTTCTTGATAGCCCTGTGCAAAAACGCGCCGAGCTTCGAGACGGTCCTGTCAAGGCTTATCTTGCATGGCCACAATCTTACATCGAATTCTACCTTATCCTGTGCTAGGTTTGGGTGTTTTGAGTTATTAAGTTGTTTACAGTGCAACTTTAAGTGGAACAGTCGGCTCTGGACCATTGCAACGAAGCATCCGTTTTCCGCCCCGAAAATATGACCGCACCGTACGGTTGTGAAGTCGTCCAGCTTTGCGGAACACCCGGTATCGAGTTTAGCGCTTCGTTATTGAGCAGTTCCGAAATTTAATCATTTGCTCGAGAGTGAGTTGTACCTATGTGTTTACATTTTGTGTAATTGTTTATTTTACCACCGCTAAGTACGTAAGTTTTGTAATGAATTTATCAGCTTTTCTCCACCCCTTCCAGTTGGAATAGTTAAATTATTCTTACAGCCGGCCAAATGCTCTCTTTCCAGGGAAGAAGGGAGTCAATTAATATTTTGATATTTCCGGGCGTTGTATGCTGGAACGTGTGCTATTGGTCGAGTGTGGATTATGGTAGGTGGTTGAGCGGTTGCGATTTGATATCAGTCAAATGTGTTTCTTGTTTCCAGTAGCTTGGAGTCGGAGGAGTCTTTGTGTGATTGGGTGGGGTGGGGGGGGGGGGAATATTAGCATGCTGTATAGTTAGGTAGCCATGAATGTTGGTAGTGGATCTGTGTATTTTCCGAAGAATATTTCTTTCACAGGATGCGAGGGAGTGTAATTGAAGGCGGTGTATGGTACAATACAAAGGGGCACGGTAGTCGAAAATAAAGCGAATGAAAGTTTTGTATGTAACTGGAGGGTTTTGGAGTGTTCACCGATCTCTCAGAAGGGTAGTAAACGATTATAGTTCCCTGAAGATGTTAGGGAAACGAGACGGCGAACCCTGTCCAGCACCCCAGACCAGGAGCGTTTTTTGCCCATTTTCAAGGTGTGTTGGATTAATATTGGTATAGGTAAAGAAATTAAATCCTTTGGTACATTACGTGAAAAGGTCCAAGTCTGAAATGTCTGAAGTACAACTTTAAAGACGTTGCACTCACAATTTCCCATTAAGAGCGATGTTAAACAAAACAATCGCACTTGACCGTTGTTCGTATTCTTGGCATATGTCAAAAAATTAATTCCTTCGCTATTAACCTTTTTAACATTGAAAATAAGAAAAGCAATAATGTGTTCGAATTTGTTTGTCCATACATTACAATCGTTAACCTTGAACTTATTCAATTAAAAGGTAAAGACTCCTCATCATGCAAATTAAGGTATGCATTTAATACTCGAAATAATTCGTTTCGCGAAGATACACTTGTCCAGTTCTTCAGTCTAACTTGTTCAAAGCGTTTTTAGTCCACAATACGACACAGCTGGCATGGTAGGTATAACATTACTAGTATCAGTAATAGTTGCTTTATTCAAGACCTTAAATTAAGAGATTAAGAATTCTTACATACAAATATCAAAACATTATCAGCCCTATGATATTTCACTAACGTCAAACTTAACGTGCACGTTATCTGTAGAAACGCAAAGTAACGACTTTTTTGGTAGATAACCTGCACGTTAAGTTTGACGTTTCTGTTATATCACAGGGCTGCATGTGTGGATAAAAAAATAAAAGAGAGTCACTGATTGAATTAAAAAATAATGGACTAGTTATTTAAAACACTATTAACATACACAGGAACAGAGTTCTCCTGTTAAAAGTTTGTACCGTCTAAGCAGTCACATTGGCAATGCGTCATTTTATTCTCCAAGTGAATGTTGTTTATCAGTTTTGTACGTTCAGAAGCTGTCAGCGTTTGTGTGTGGAGTTAAGTGCGCCTTGTTTATCGCAAACCTTTGTACAAGCAGATTATTAGGGTTATTAAAAGAGAAAAAAAAACTGTAAGCAATTTTAAGATTTTCTTATTTTATTTGTCGAACGCCTGCGTGCGGAGTATTTTGTCTAAACAAGATCTGTAAGCTTTTCTTTCTTTCAGAAATTCTGTTTTAATTTTTCATTGTTTCAGAATAACTTTTTGCAATTGTCAATAAATTAATTGTGTGCTTATTCGAATCCTTTATGCGACCCGGAGAGAGTTTTCATGTCAGATTTTTCTTCTTGCGTCCAAGAATTGTATCAGGTGTTAATCGAAATGTGTGCAGTTAAGCCTTTGGAAAACTCAGAAGTATCCAGGCTACTGTCTCCCAAATTATTAATTTAATTCATTGTTGGGATTTTTCGTTGTAGCAAATGCCGAAGGTGTACGAGGAGAGATTCTAAGTTTCAATTTTGACTTGTTTGAGTTGGCTGGACAGGTATTTTGTGGGTGGCATGCACAGTGCACACAGCAATTCATAACATCACGTTAGGGAACGTTGAACAGCAAATCATTGACAAAAAGAAAAAGTCACAGAATGAAACCCAGAGGAACAGTAATTGAGGTAACTATAATCTACCATGTTATTATTAATGCATTTAATATTAACAAAATCACTTCTGTTATTGAGATACGACTTCAACTAATATAGCGGAATACTTTTAATGCTATATGTTTTAATCTTATGGATTACAATATCTGTAGGCGCCGAATCACAAGCTTTGGGCGAGTCGCCAAACAATAATACACAAATTTCCTTTTTATTAACATACATTAACATACATGTTTATACATATTTTAGCAAATCATAGATCGCACTCTCAGTGTGACAAAAACCATATTGACTACTAGCTATTATGTCATGGCTTTAAAAAAAAGTTAACTCGATTCACAACAACCAAAATTTTTAAGGAACATGCTACTTATCTGTCATTGTGTCTGTTTTTACCAAAGTATTTGTTTCTTGCGACTTTAGGTGTTTGTTTAGTGACTTTTTTTTATTACTTTCTAATAAGTTTTGTTGAGCATGTGATGTCTACAAGCGACACCGTGAGAATTTCGCTAATTAAGGCAGAGGTGCATTTCTAATAAGGCGGACTAGGCGCGCACCTAGTAGAGCCGTAAATTTTGGAGGGAAAATATAATTTTTAGTATTCACAAGTTTTGGTTTTGTTTAGCAAGTAACACATTAATCAACCGTTTTTTCTGTAGCTATATTTGTTGATTACATGTCAGTTTTGTTTAGAGAATAGAAACATAGGCCTACGGGTACTCTGATATTTACCTTACGAATTGGGAAAACTGCAGGAAAACCTAATTCGCAGTAGCCAGCAGAATGCTCGAAACTGATCTAAGGAAATGCCCATCTTTGCCACAGATGAAAAATTCTTCTTCCCTCAGCCCAGGTTCGAACACTCGACCTCCAGCTATGTAGCCCAACGCTCTACCACTGAGCTACACAATTGCTCTTCCGATAATGGCATAGCCGAGTTGGCGATGCCACACTCATTGTTGTGTTGCGCGTGCTACTTGTCAAGTTCGCTTGTTCCTATATAGTGTACTAAGCTGATTTTGACCAAAAGTCAATAAAAATATCTTTTAACTGGTTCCATAACAGAAAAACAATAAAACTGCAAATAGAAATAGTGCGAGGAGGGGGAGGAGGAATTCGCTGCGTAGTGGAAACAGATACCCAGATACGTCCCGTATTAAGAAATTTGAAAAACAGATCGAAATGTTAGCATGCGGGAAATGGGGGCAATCCATTATGGTGCTGCTATCAGGCGTGGAGTAATGTAACGGGCTCTCCCTATCATACAGAAATTTGAAAGAAGGCAGGATCTAAAAATGAAATTACAAATAGAAAGTACCGATCGCGGTGAGAAATGCATGTTATTTCAGATGTATACAGAATAAGATAATAAATATGCTTTACGCTTGTATATTCGGATTGACGTGAATGAAACGAATTGTCAAATTAAAATGAAAGCAAGGAAAGTTGGGTTAAAATACGTTCGGGTGTTAAATGACAAACAGCTTGAACTAGGGCGAGTTAAGTATTTAAACGATTCGTCATTGCAAGCAAAGCGTTTATGAGGTTAACGTATGATACGGCAATACCTATACTTCACGAGCAGCCTTGGACGCTGCATCTGCGCCAGTCATCACTGCAGAGCATGTCGTGCGCTTTAAGCTAAATAATCTACCAGGGTGGTTTCCGAATAACGAAGGTCATACCTACAGTAAGATACCAACGCCGCCAAGCCACCATCGTATCGCTGTAAAAACGTTCAAGTAGAGAACGAGATACTTGAATATTCGCACGACGAATTCTGTGACCGGTCCGTGCAGGGTAGACTTAGAAAGCCAATTAAAATTCCACATCGGGGGAAGCAATCAACGAGGGCCATGCCCAAAGTCGCGTCGGTCCATGGGCTTTTAACCATATCGAAGTCGCGGGGGCGGAACTAAACCTCAGTTGTAGAGTTGAGTGCCAGCGTTCGAAGGAGCAACACTAGTCTTAGGACAGCTCTCTAGAACCATTTCTCAATGCTTTATCTGCATTTATTAATGCAAATAGGGTTTTGCTTTTTTCAAAGCATCCTCGTGTTTTCGTTTTAGGTTTTCCTAACACGTCAAAGGTGCGGAGAGCGGTTCCGGCTGGCGTAGTCGTAAGAAATGGCTCTCTCGAGGTTGAGCCCACCCTTGGTGAGTCAACCTAAATAAGAGCCTTTTCGTGAGAAGACACCAGTTTAATTCCGGTTCTAGCGCCTCGTAACGGCGCTGGTCTCGGTAAAAGAGGCGTTTTGGAAGCGAAGCGAGCGCGAAGAGATTAAGGCGGTACACCCTAGCGAGACGGGTAGCCACAAACCGTACTTAACAACACCGAGGCGAGCGAAGGCGCGTCCGAATGCCCCCCTCCCCCTCCCCGATCTCGGCACATGAACGAGAAGAAGCTGTAACCTCACCTGTGTAACCTCACGTTAGAAGACGTGAAGGCGGATATGGTCGATCAAGATGTCGGATGAGACCCGGCAAGCGATGCCGTGGGTGCTGGTTCAGCTACAAAAAACGGAAATCTCGAACGTTCTTCGATTGCGTATTAAAGTCGAATTGCTTAAAAGGAAGCCTATTGCAGGACAGTGCCACCGTCGTCAGGGCTTCCAGCACTCACAGCAATGCTGCCGCGCAGCCGCTCGCTGAGTGAAATACGCCGGCTCCCACTTTTCCGCCAAGTGCGTCAAACCAGAGGAGGATAAAGTAGCCTGCGTAAATTGCCGAGGTAAACATCCGGGAAACAAGCACACAAGCGTCTCCGTTCAAGGCGACCAGGAACTGCCTCACAGCCGCAATCGCGCCCGCCTAAGGGACGCATCCAAACCGCCGGGACTCGTCCCGGTACGGGCTACGCAGCGGAAACAAGAGATGCGTCTCCGGAAGTACCCGCCACCGACAACACCCCTACTGACAGTCACCCCGGACTTTCAGTTTCAGTCGATTTTCAGCCTCTTAGCCAAATTCGACATAGAGAAAGCCATACCCGTCCTCCAGATAGACGGTGGCGGAAGCCCTGAAGGACGTCAAGTCTTCTTCGGAGCTGTTCGGAGTCATCCTCCAACACGGTCAAGCCATCCTTAATCTGTTCACGTAACAATATACTGACGGAGGACGACGCCAGCCTCACTGCAGATAGTCTTCTGGAACGCCCACGGACGAATGGGGAAGTGGCAAAAACACCGAGAGGAACACAACGTCGACGTCTTGTTGGTTTAAGACCCACCTGACCTACGTGCCGGAGACATCCAGAAGATGACAAACTACAGATTCTACAGGAACGATCGACCGAATGCAAGAGGGAGCGATACCGCCATCCACGTGAAAGCGTGGCCCGAACTTCATCGAAACGCCGCCACTTCGAAGCATAGAGGCCACTTTTGTGGAGGTGCATACATCGAGCGCGGGCCGATTGAGGCTCCTATCAGCGTACTATCCACCCGCGATGGCCTTCTTGCCCAGAAGATCTGTATGCGCTCATAGACGAGTATGTAGCCACCGTCATCGCCGGGGATCCCTCGTGGAATTCTAAGGCTCTAACCCGCAACGGCGCGGCTTGGTCCTCAATAGTTACGCCAACGATCACTCGATCATCGTAGTTGGACCGGGCGAGCCCATCATTACAGTCCGGAAACAAGAGGCGAGGTCGTAGGTCCTATACGACGACGCCAGAACTGGACTTGAACCTTAATCCCGTTCTCCTAGAACCGGGAGTTTACGCAACGAACGCGGCCGACTAGGTCGAGACGAGGTGCACGTCTTGGCCCGCCTTCCGAAATCGTTTTGGGGAAACGATGATGGACAATCCACCGATAATCGAAGACGTCGAGAATCTCGACGCGGCGACCGATGAGTTTGGAAGAAAGAGACGCCACGAAGTCATTTCGAGAGCGCAGAGACGATTACCACCTTCCGGGTTGAATACGAGACGTAATTCGGGAGAAGAATCGATTCAGAGCGTACTTCCAACGTTCGTGGGATTTGTTAGATCAAGCAGACTTCCGAAGACTTCAAGAAGAGATCAAGACCGCCATCCGGGACTTCAGAAACGAGTCCTGGGAAAACCACCTGCGATCCTTGAGCGAGGGGAATTGCTCCTGGGTCGCTCCCTCCCCAGATCCTTCCCGCTACACGGAGTCGGAGGACTTGTGTATACTTACGCCTTCGCGGAATGTCTGGAACGGCAGTTTTCTCCCAACTACGAAAACGTGGATCTGGACTTGATCGATGCCGTCAACCGAAGGGTCAGGAGATCCCTGCTTCAAGACCACGAAGAAGCGACACCATCATAAATACAAACTCGAAGAAGGCGCCAGGACCGGACGGTATGGCGATCAAGGAGCTTCCTCAACATGTGGTAAGATTTTTCGTTTTTATTCTGCACGGTGGAAACGTGCCGAAGTAATTATGTTACAGAAACCGGGCCAGGTTACGACGTTCTCACAGATCTACCGCCCAATCAGCCTGCTGTCGACGATCGCCAAAGAAGCGGAAGCGGTGATCCAGACGAGGCTACAGGACCAAACGAAGGAGAGACCCGTCATTCAAGACGAGCAGTTCAGATTTCGGAAGGGCCACTCGACGGTTCACCAACTGCTAAGGACGATAAAACACGCGACAGAAGGCTTTAATCGCAACTAGTCTACTGGATCAGTCTTTTTGGACGTCTCTAAGGTTTGACACAACGGGTTGCTGTGGAAGATGCTGGAATCCGATCTCCCCCTATAGCCACGGTCCAAATTGTTGCATCATATCTCAAAGACAGATGCTTTCGCGTCCGTTGCAGAGAATGCAGGTCGCGTGAGCGCAAAGCAACGGCCGGAGTACCCCAGGGGTCTCTGCTCTCGCCGTTGATATTCTCTCTATACGTTCGGGACATGCCGAAGACGGACGACCTAGAAGAATGATACACCAGATGGAGGATCGCCGTCAACGCAGAGAAGATCTCGGTCGTCCTTTTTACGCAAAGGAGACACGAACCAGGGGAAACCTCACCGTATAATCGTACGCGTAGAGGGATGTTTCAAATGAAAGATCAGTTTACAGTAGGTATATTTGTTCCATCTTAATAATGATTTCTGACCAACAAATAACCCCATTTTATTAGCTATATTTCCTTTGTTCAGTGTTCTTTAAAATACCCCGTCATTACACTGTTACATTTTGTTATGAGATCCGCATTGCATAGTTTCGAGTTTAGACTAAAAGTGCATCGGATTTGAAACATGTAGCCCAAATCTGTGCAAATGTTATTCCTGTTCTTTTTACCGCAGTGTAATAAAACGTGTAAGTCAAAAAATTCTTAGTAGCAATTGGAGCAGAAAAGCTTATTGTCAGTTACAACCACGAGCACTTTTACAACTGAAACCTAATTTATTTCTAGGACAATGCATATTTGAACAGAACACAATATGTATCTGCGTAAAAATAATGAGTTTAATTACATTCATGAATTGAATGCAACAATGACAACGGCTGTGCAGAAATTGAATAATTGAAAAAGAGGACTACGCCAAAAAAGTCATGGTCAATGAGACGTAATGATTGCAAAGAAGGGCTGAAATATACATACACATAAATGATCTTACATGGCGAGCATCAGGTTACAATAAATATTCGTTAGAAATGGTTTTGATTAATTATTATCCGAAAGTAATATGATGACACATTTTGTACACGTTTATACCGAAATTAAGTGCTATAATTCACGTGAAGCAAAACGTGTGACAGGTGCAACAAAAAAACACTAGAAAATCATTTGTCATTAGAGTACCTATGTACTTCAATTCAGAGGTAAACGTTTTGATTCAAGGATAGGTAGAGGAATGGAATTTGTAGTAATACTAAACTATGAATGAAACAATAATCGATCTTTCAAAGTGACATATTTTTTGGCACTAGAACCAAGCGAGTTCGTGAGACTCCACACTGTTTATTTTGATTAAGTGGTCAATAACACTTGTGAGGCGATATTTCGTCGAATCACGGGCTCAATATCCTTATTTCCTTGAAAAAAATCTTACGTTCTGTGATTATTGCATGCGGTAATTTATTATTATGTCAATTTAATATTGAAATCTTTCAATAGTTCAACTGCTGACAGTGTATACCTACCTACATACGAAAAAATTCAAGTTCAAATCACGTGGCGAGGTAGATAATTTGCATACCACTACCTATGAGATATTTCCATTTTTCAACGAATAACAATGTAATAAAGTTCTAATTATTAGCTGGTAATTTGGACGTAACTATATTCTATGATTTGTGCGTCAAACTTCAAAGAGAAGTGGGTAGTTTTATGTGGTCAAGGCATTTACGTAGTACAATTATAGATATGGTCAATTAATCAATTCGTAAACATTGGTGTAATATTTGTTTGCGATAACAACAATCATGTTAATTAAGCAATTTGGTATAGATATACGAGTATACCTACGACAGGATGGGCGTTTTTCAAATGTAGAAACACTACACCAAATAAGAACCTCGCAATAGTTTCTATGGTAAGGAGCGCCATCAGTACAACACGTCATCTTAGAGTGTACAACTGTACAGTGTGGTCCAATTTTGATGGGCTTAAATGGGTAACTTTCTTTTTAGCGCAGATAAGCGAAAACGGTTAAGGTACTCGTGACTTCTTTTTTCATGCTTATTCCATTACCGTTGCCAGAAATAAGCTGCCGTCTTTTGTTTTGAGAGAGAAGAACTCAAAAATGGCCGATTCCTTCAATTTGCTGTAACTCCTTTACTTCTGAAGCTAGAACACAAAGGCACTTTTTAACGTAGAAATTAATCAATGGCGTCAGTCGTTTGTTTCTAAACCAAAGTGGCTAATCAGATGTGTTGCAGCAAACCTCGTCTGATTAGTTTGTGGCTAGTCTCACGCTTAAATAACATGAATTTCCTGATTTTCAGGACGTCAGGGAGTCTGGTAATTGCGACGAACTTGGGCTGCTCGCGCATAACCGGTGAGCTTGAGGAAATAAAAACAATTAGTGGAAGTATTTGTCGAAACTAGTTTAATTAAATATATTATAATGCACCGTATATTGTAATTCTTCAAGCGGTAGTCGGCGGCAATCAGTTGTCGACGAAACGGCGGTACAGGGGACGGACTCGAGCGTCACCAGATGAAAATCTCGCGCCTGGACGAGGTCGGCGGTAATTACGGAAGGACAGGATCGGTTTCGGTAGCCTCGGAAGTAGTCTCAATCGAAGATTCCAGGAATTCGGCGATAAGGTCCAGAAAATGGCGGCGGTACTGTCTGGAACTCTAAAACAAAATGTGGCGTGCCGGCAAATTCCCTAGCTGAAGAAAAGTAATTAGTCACAGGTAAAGTGACGGTTTTTATAGCGGGCAAATTCGGGATAACGGGTGAAGACAATTCCCCCTTTGTAATAAAAAAAAACGGCTTACCTTGCGAAATTAAACCGCGGTAAGAAAAGGCAAATGTAAAGGCACGCAAAAATTGCAAACGCTACAACGTACTTACGGCAAATAGAACGCAAAAGATCCTTCCAAAATTGAGCGTTTACCTTATAAAGAAAACCCAATTTGGTAGAAGTGGAACAGGAAAAATCCAATTCGTCACGCATTCAATACGAAATCGAAACCAATAAATTCGATTTTTAATTAATTACTCGGCCCCTGTTGGTGCTAAAATTCCCGAACATCTGGCAATCGATTCGTTAATTAAGCGCGAAAAATTTGACATCAAAATCTTTTCAATCGGCACTCCTTTACTATAACTCATTTAATTGTGCATGCTAATTATACATACCTACTCAAAAGGCAAAACGGAAGCTCATGAACTCTTTACATTAATTATCTTTATGTTAATTATACGTTTTCGGTCCCAAATCAGGCCGGCGGTTATCCAATTTTTGCAGGCACGCCGCCAACTGATAACGAACAAAACAACTCGCTTCGGAACTTGTTCTATCCTCGCTTTTACTTATTATGGGAAACTAAAACGGCCTATAAACAATTAACGGCGCTGAAACCAAAAAATATTAATTGTCCTTCATCTTCTCCAGGACAAGACCCTTCAGTGGTTACAAAAATAATTCCAAAATTCCAACAGTAACGGTCGTAGGCGGACTAATTAACTACGGCCTCACCTGATCTCCATGGCGCCGCGGAAAGTTCTTGAAATTACAGTTTTCTATGAAGCCCAAACCAATGGTTACTATAGATAGAGGGTGGTCCTCGCAAACGGCAAACTCAATGCAGAAATTCCGGGTGCTTCGTAGTTCGATACATAATTAACTAAAGAAGAGTTAGAGTTAGGGTAATTAGAGAAGAGTTTATCACCCTCTGTATTTTCGGAAGTGTATATAAGGTAAGGTTTAGGGGAATCTTTTTCGTTTTTGACTCGTGTCATTTTTGCATTTGAACGTACCTTTTAATTTCAAGGTAAGCGTTTGATATTTTCATTCCGTTAAGTATAAAAGGGGTTTGTTTTTCTTTTTCGTTTTGTCATAGCTAGTAAAGATAGTGTTAGTTAATTTGTACTTTCGTTCGAAATTGAAAAATTGGCGTGTGTCGTAATTTTCTCTTAGATATTCGCCAGCGACCGCCGCCATTTGCCCTCAAGATCCCTGGAGGTTTCCGTTTTACTGTCTGGGGTACCCGTGGGTTCCAAATTTCCGTCCCAAAACCGCCACCCTTGACCTGGAGCAAGGGTTGAAACCTTCTGGTGGCGCTCGAGATTTCCGTATCGTTAGGCCAACCACCGCATCCAGTCTGCCGCCGACTACCTTCCCTTTCACAAGTTGGTTCGAATTTAAGTCAAATAAGTTGTAATTCATTTTTTATCTGTTAAATTAAATTTTATTTTAATACCACTAATCGTATTGTTTTAATTTAAAACCCATTGTAAAATCTTGAAGTGCCAGTAGGTCGTATATATAATTTTATTTTCAAATAAAATTAAACTTTAGTTAAACTTTTATTGGCAACGTTAAAAATTCAATGACATTAAGAAGTTATTACTACTCAAATCTAAAACATATACCTACGCCTCAAAAGGTTCCTGGATAATTCTAACTAAATTAAAAAACTACACGCCCTACTAGCTCCAATACCACCACATATAACAGGACGAAATTAGCTAAAAATACACCGCGTTTTTGCATCAGGAACGTTTTTTCCAGCTTGAACATTTTTCTTAATCCGTTTAACATTGGAAATATACTCTGGTTCAAAGTATCTTTGCTCTTATTTATATCCTTACGCCATGTAGCCGTCTAGTTTTAGATGTAAGTTAATTCCCGCATTAAATTTATTTATTTATTTATTTATTTATTTATTTCTTTAGCCTTTATTTTTGAGTGGGCGGGGTTTCAGCCAAGGCTGCTCTACCAACCCAACCCACTATACATTTACAAATATCCATGCCCGAACCCGGATTCGAACCAGGGACCCTAGCACCACAGTCCAGCTTCAACTGAACTGCGCCACACAGGTTATTATCTTAGTATAGATTTCTTCCGCAGTCCATTGCACACAACAGTATTTATGTGGCGGTCAACGTGGGGCCACAGCATTATTTTTTTGGCGCCCAACATGGGGCCACAGCAATATATGTCATCTTTGTATACTCTACCTTTCTGCGAAGCGATCCTTGACTTTCCTTGTCGATTTTGGCCTCTCATACATATTTCCACTGGACACTTGTAAAGTTGACACAAAGTCATTGATATATATTCCAAATTTTCAAGATGATGAGATTCATGTCCTTTCGACGGTTTACTTGGTTTTAAAAAGTTCAAACCGCATCATGTCACTATTTGTAGTGGAAGCGCTTAGTGTTCAGATACGACATGTAAAAGAAAATGGGACATCGCACCATGGTTCCTTGAATGAATGAAAACGATTTTTAAGCTTTGCTGGTTTTCAATATGAAGAAAATTTTAGATATGAAGAAATTGTAGGTACCGAGCATTAGCAATTTATTTTACGCGAAGGTGTACAATACAGTTTTTTATTATCGATGAAAACAACCGCGCTCACGCGAGTGGTTAAGGCGTTTCTCCGCGTGAACTTCCTCATTAGCATCTTGGAACTAATTTTTGTTGCTGGACCCGATTCAGCGTTGTTGTTGATGAGGTCGGAGGAAAGGACTGGAACAACTTATTTTTGAGCGTAACTAATCTTTGCGACCACAATTTACAGATCCATTTAAGTTTCAAGAGCAGAAAGATATACGCAGTCTGTATCTTCAAATAAATTTCCGCAATAAATTTGACTACACACAAACGCAACTACGTCTTCTTTAAAACGCGTATATTACATAACAGTCGCAAAAATGACCAAAGTCTCTAAGGTGACTTTTCTTCGCCTTATGACTCATTAGTTAAATAATCGTGCAAGATACTGACTCACCTTCTCAGTTGTTTGCATTTTCTTAATCATTTAAAATCAACGTAATAAAAAAGCGTGTGCATTGTATCATGTTTCCATTTCACTCGTTAAACTGTCAGTGCTAATAGGTAACCACGCAAAGATGAAGATGCTTATACCTACACTAAATAGATGACACTTTATGGTCAACCAATACGAGGTGTCAATGAAGACCACAGTAACATTTTTATGTTCCCACTTTCCAACGATCAACTCCTCAATGAAATGAAGAGCTTTCTTCTTTTTTTGGGTTAAACAGTGCCGCATCGTATAACATTCACTAGAAGAACTTGCAGGTGGGACCATGTCAACTTCGCCATATAATGCCAATCGTCTGTTACGTATGTTACTGACCCTTGTTTCCATGAGGAATGATAATGGTCATCATCGAAATTACCATATCCACTTTATTTCAAAGGAGCTAAACTGGGAGGCTCCTATAAGACGGTTTTTTTTAGTTATGGTCTCGTTATTCTTATTTTCATCTTGTAATTACCAAAGAGGGTGGTGCAGTAGGATGCTAATGGCATTCATCGGTTTTCGGTCAGTCTCCTCTAATAAAAGGTAGATATTTCGATTAAACTAGCCTGTTTAACCTGTGACCTCTTGAACAACGAACACAAACATTAATTTCATACATCATAAAAAATATAAACAAGAAATGGGTAAATTAGTTATATGGAAATTTCAAAAGAAAGGTACGTCACATCGTATGTCGGTGCCATCGCGTCTAAGGATTAGATAGACGGCAATAAAAAAACTAAATATCAAACAGTCACCGCAAAATTTAAGAATAATTTATTAGAAGGCACGTTAATAAATATACTTCCACAAATCAGCAGGTGTCGCCTCTTTCTTCAAGTTCAAGGGCGCAATGTAAGTTCGATGATAAAAGTTACTCAATAGATTCCCACCGTTTTTTTTTTGTATCTTAGTAGACAGATCAACTGGATCATTCCCACGTGGGAATTTAACCTGTTTTAACTAAATTATTCGCTTATTAATATGCTCGCGGTTTTGTTTTGTGAAATATGGCTTTGAATATTCAATTAATTTCACCTTTATTGGGCAGTTAAAAAATAGGACTATCGGAAAAACATAGGCCATAAATTACGGAATATAAAACGAAAAGGGTATGTAAAATGATTATTAGAAAAAGTGTTACCAAAAACGTCACTTCTATAAAACCACAATATGTGAATAAAATTGGGGTTCAAGTGCAAACGTTTACTTTTACTTGTGCTATGTCTCAATTGAGAACGAAAGGCGACTGGTATTTTTTTAAAACAATAGTTAACGTTTGACATATATAATTAAGTAACATTCAACTATCCAATGTTTAAATATCACAGGTAATGTCTTCATAGGTCAACAGACAAAATCTATTACCGAATGTACACACATCATCAAGTGCGAAATTTATTTTGGCATTGGAATGAAATAGATTTTTTATCTTATGATTCACCTTCAATGGTGGTCACACATGAAAATTGTCTATTTGAAGATACGGATGTGCATAAATATATCAGATTATCTAATAATCAAGAAAATGATGTGTATACGTGTGGAATTCCAACAATTTCCGCAATCGTTGATTTTACATTTCAGCACTTAAGTGCCTAGGTACTTATTTTGAAAGGAAATGCAATTGGGAAACACATCTACTTGGTCCTTAGCCTTACACATTTGATAGAATCAGTGTAACCATGTATTTATAAGGTGGATACTATGAAATCAAGAAACAAGTGAAGTTTGATCCAGATTTTATGAAACCTCCAGTGGAATGCCACGTATTAGGTTGCAAAGAAGTATACTAACAGTCCAATAACAAACGTAGTTTTATTTCTTTTCCTTGACTAAAAAAGTCGGTCAAGGAGGTGAAAACATAAATGGGCCGGGAAAGGGCTGATTAATCATTAGGAAGCAAGTATTCCGACTTTCATTCCTGGACTTTTATAAAAATAGGACACGTGACGTTAATAAACCCCCCAAGGTATGATCATGAAATTAATAAAAATGACTAAAGGGTACTTTTTAAGGGTTTCGACAAAAAAAAACTTGCGGGAGAAGCCCTAAATTTTTCACAATTGTGAACATCCACCCTTATGGTTAGGCAACACACCATCTGAAACAAAAATATGATATGCTCTGTATATAACCAATCGACCGTTTTGCACAGATGCCTAGTGCTAGGGGATTTTCGTAACGAAGCTAGGGGGAGAAAAGGACGTGGGGAAATGAATAAGATGGCGACGGGGACGGGGTCGACGGAAGACATCATGTTTTCCTGGTTTTTGCTGATTTTGCATAAACTACGATATCGAAATATGGCGTACTACATGCTTTTGTTTTTGAGTACCGTTAGATGAATCGTGTTTGTTATACTGTACAGGTGATTATGCCATTATTTTGTTTTATTAAGTATTTATTTCTGTATTCACGAGGAATTGTTTATCAGTGCGATGTTGCTCTGTCCGATTGATCCGTAACTATTCCGTGAGGGAAGTACCTAATACAGTTTGATTGTTTGCTGTATCTGTTACTTTCTTACTCGTGGCGTGCTGCATTTCTTGTGCGTTAGCTATACGAAGGGGGGCTCTCTTATTTGATGTTTCGATGTTTGTGTGTGTGAGTGGTTCATTCTGTCTCCGTGAATTAGGTACCTACCTAATACAGTTCGATCTTTTACTGTATCTGCTACCTGCTCGTCTCATACAGGGTCCTCGAATTAACATTTCCTCTATTTAAAATATGTTCTGCTTGAGTGATAATCGATTTTCACATGAATACTTGCTATTGGCATTCTCACATGTACTTTTCGTGTTAAATTAAATTATGTTAACTGAAGGTTGCAGTAGAGCCACACCATTTACATGTTTCCTATGTACATGCAATTTATTATTTTACGAGTTGTGTTATCTCAATTGATCGTACAGGTATTTTGATGTGTTTTTGTACTGAATTGATTTATCATATTTTCCACTGCATTTATAATGTGTATTTTGTTTTTATGAACTTGTTTAATTGCATTTGATTTGATTATCTGATTTTTATCATACAATTTGAGATGTTTTATTTATGTGCATTTTCTCTTGCATTTTATTGGTGTAGGTGATTTACTTCATGGATTTGTGTGGCCTATGACAAAAGCACACGAGAGTATTCTTTGAAGCCAACTGATTACTCTTGTTGCGACGATCTCCATTTCAGTAGTTGCGAAGGCAACTGAATTTTGATGTTGACTTAGCCATGACGGGTTTTTGTCCCGTAGAAGGTTTCCCTGGCATGGTTTCGTTGTGTGCGTAATATATTTATTTGTTCTTGTCATTTCTTACGCGCAAATGTTCTGTCTTTGTTTAATTCCCTTTCCGATTATGTCTCACTTCCCAACACATACAAGAACCGATTACACAGCGTAGGAATTTATTCGTGCCACCCATATCGAACCGACTGCCATTCAAATTCAAAAGTGCCGCGAAACGTCCATCGTTTCGGCTTGAAAGGTAGGTGGCTCTGCTTGTAGTTTTTTCCCCAGAGTTGCCAACGGTAAGTATAGGGTAAGTCAACGTTTTCAGAGTCGGCTTGATAGACCCCTAGGACCATTACACAATTTTAATTATAAGTTAACTTCATTTCGTCGAAATCTGAGGTTATGTTACTTATATTTTATTATTCTTAAGTTGGTGAAACTGAAAAACGTGATTGTTTAAGTGACATCTGTAAAAGGTTGTGTTAAATCTTTCGCATCTTCCGTAGACTCCTCTTTGTTAGCGACCACTTTTAAACGCCTCCTCAGTATTAACCGGTGACTAGCATCGACCTCCTTATCTTTCGAAAGGGGAAGGGACATCGTGCATAGACCGGCTCGTTGTTACCGACAGCCCATTAGCTTCGAACGCATTTTTCGTACCAACTGCTGGCAATCTGACTGCAACATGATACCCTCGTGCTACTCCAATACTTGCAAGCGATACCCCATTCGATTAGTGAATCGTTAACGATTTTGACATACACTATCAATTCGTCGTTTCGATCAGTCAGAAGGGACGGATTCGACAGATCAATCGTACCGTATATGGGGCCCTTTACAAGACTGAAAAAATTAAGTGCAATCCAGTTAATAGTAGAAAATTTTCAGAAGTGCCTACGTATATTTTGTTAGTATTTCAAGCTCGAAAATTGCTGCCCATCTGTAAATAATGTACATATGAATTATGTAAAACATGTAGAGAATTACTTACTACTATTATGGTATAATTAGAAACGGAAGTATAGTTGCAGCATTTTTGATCTTTCATTAAATAGTGGAAAAATAACATAACCTCTGAAGACTTAAAAGTAATCATGAAATTCGGAGTAACTGCGACTCACGTTGCGACAAAATGAAGTGAACTTTTAATTAAGATTGTAGAAAACTTAGGGCTTCTCTTGCAATGTTTTGTTGAAAACGATTAATCAAGGTACCTTCTCGGCATTTTTATAAGTTGCATGATTGTAACTGAGGGTTTATTAACGTCACGTAACCTAAGAGTCTAATTTACTCCTTACTATTTACTTGCTTAACTACTCCTACCACTATCTACTCCATGGTTATTTTTAATCATACGTTCCGCAACACTAGTTTTTCGATCGTGTATAACGTGAACCATGTGCTCTTTAAAAATCAAATTTTCATTGATTAACAAGACTGCGTGATTTGGATTCGGCGGGAATAAAGCTGGATTAATGTCTGGTAGTGTTTTACTTGTTACAGTTGATGCCGCGCCCGTATGACCAGCCAGTGACGATGCTCGAAACGTTATTGGACGATCAGTGTAAGTCGCGGCGTGCGCGGTTGCTCAACGAGAGTGTGAAACGCGCGAGTTGTAGTGACGTCGGCACTAATAATGGATGAATCGCTTGGTTGATTGCAAGACGTGAACAAATTGGACAAGCCAGTGTTGATCAGAGTTGGTTCTGGACAGACGCTTGAGAGCAACTACTGTGGTGCTGTGGACATAATGTCGAAGGTAGGAAATAGAAGATTGAACAGTGTTGTCAATGAAGTACTCTACACCCCAGGACTGAGGTACAATTTGCTTTCGATGTAACCTGTCGGAAGCTAATCGATTGCAAATGGGTGTTTCGGCTGAAGACGAACCCAGATGGCTCCATCAAAAAGCGGAAGGCGAGCGTGATACCTCTAGAGGTTTTACCTAACCCCATGGTCCGACTACTGTGAGACCTATTCCCCGATGATCGGGATGTCGACGGTTCGCATAATGCTCGCCCTGGCAAACCAGCAGAACCTGATTGTCCATCAAATGGACGTAACAGCTGCATTTCTCGGCGGAAAACTAAACGAAGATTATGCGACACTCGAAAGTTTGAGGAGGGGGATAAAGTATGTAAGTTTCGCAGTTCAATTTACGAGATGAAGGCGTGGAACAAATGGTTCAAAAGTTTGTGGCTAGTATCGGATTTCGGCGATGCTCGCAGGATGTTTGCCTGTATGTACGAAATGGAAAAGTCCGGTCCAGTGTGTATACTTTCGGACGTAGATGGCATGCTCACGGTGTGCAAGGATTTCCCGAAATTTGAAGCAATGAAAAGATTTCTGCAGCGTGAATTCCACTTGGTTGATGCGCAGGGGCAGATGTTTGGGAACGAAAATCGAGCGGGATATCGGCAGCGGCATCATGAAGCTTATCCAGCCGGACTACACTGAAGCGGTTCTTCGTCTGTTTGCCATTGAAGCATGCAAGCCAGCTACTACCCCGATGTGTGCAAACTTGCAGTTGCAGAGGCTGAGGATCAGGAGCTCCATAACCCCTACCGTACTGAGAATTGACTGCTTGACATACCTCATGGTTACGTCACGTCCCGACCCAAGTTCGACTGTGCTCTATTTCAGCCAGTTTGAGGCTTATTCGTCAGAGGACTGAGGACCGAGAGCCCTGGTCGTATTTGAAGAGAATATTGAAACCCGCATAATGCTTTTTAGAGGTGCCCTTGCAGAAGGTCTTAAGTTGTTCTATACCACTCCGGTATTTACCTTACGAATTAGGAAAACTGCAGGAAAACCTAATTCGGAGTAGCCGGCAGAAACTGATCTAAGAAAATAGATGAAAAATTCTTACCTCAGCCCAGGTTCGAACATCCTATGCTATGATTTACCGAAATAAACACAGACAACTGTTATCGGTCGAGGACAAATCGCTTAAACGTGCCAGTGTAATATTTTTAGCTGCAAGGAATTATTATTAACTTTCGGTGTCAAGTTCAGTCGCTGTGAAGAGACAAAAGAGACTGACTTTATCGTTAAAATTCCTATTGGTAAAATTTTTCTAAACGTTACCAATTGGAAAAACATTACTAAAAAAATGGAGTGTAAAATTGTTACTTCTTTTGTCACGGAAAAGCGCCAATTAAAAACTCGTTAATAACAAACCAAAGGACATTCTTTTTATGCGGTGTATGTCAAGTTAAGGGTAATTCTTTAATAAAAAATCGTGGTAAATTATATTGGATGATAGTAAAAAAAATTGTCAAGGACGATATGAATTTCAATATTCTTAAAGATCTGGGCAAATTAAAGCCTGTTGTATTACATGTATTTTACATTGAAATTGATAAAAATTTTAATTATTCATTTTAAAATTAATTTTAACGTTAAAATACTCCTACTTCGTCTGAAGCGTAAACTTTAAATAGGAAAACTTCTAAAAGGAAATGTAAATTTCATTATTTGATTTTTCATCAATATATTCAAAACGTTATTATAATTCAGTGTTTAATTTTGCTAGCATGCGAGTTAGAAAAGCAAGTTTTAAAATCCAAAAAAGAGGAGAAATTTCCACTAAGTACATCACTATAAAATTTAAGTAAAGGGCTAGCCGTGGATCTATAAAAATGTTGCTAAAATATTCTTTGATTTTATTTCAAAGCACAATGACGCGCAACTGTAGGGCTTAAAAGAAAGGTGCTATTTCAGTATTTGCACTTACGACTGCTCCACGTTCTTTAGGAGGATGTGACTACAGCTACTACAGCACACCGATCGCAAAATTCACCTGCAGTCAAATTTACTCCATAAAGGCTCATTATACTTCTTACATGGCGGTTAATCTCTCACGCTCTGGTATTACAAGTCTCAAGTCCAAGATATGCAAAAACATCAGTTTCTGTAAACTTGTACATATTATAAAGCAAATTTGAATACGTGATTTATTTATATAAAATTAATTATTGTATATTTAGCACAATCATTAGTTTATAATACTATTTGCATTGCTTTATTTATCACTTCGACACCGACGTTAACACTGAGACTATATATTATCAGCTTCTCGAGAAATCTAGAAAGGATATCATATTTCACAGAAAGACTAAACCACATCCGCTGTCATTATTTATAGCCCGTGACTAATCCCTTATCGACTTGATGGCGCCTGAACAACGTTCTAGAAGGATCGCTACAATATTTTTAAATTGGACACGATCTTATCTTGGACCAGTAGAAGTGCAAGCCTCTTTATAGTTTTAAGATTTTCTTTGTCTCCAATTAGAAAGACAGTCTAGTTTAAATTCGTTTCCACGAGATGGCTCTTCGCTATTTGTTTGTTTCATGCATGATACAAATCCATATTTTACACATCGATGGGTACATGTTAATTTACACTGGGGTAAATACTGTAAAAAATTACTTGGAGTCTAGTAATACATGGAGGGTTTGTCTGTGGAATCGGGAGCAAAATCAATCAAAAATTAGAAGTTTTTACATGTTATAATTAATAACTTCAATATTTATACAATTTATACACTTGCGCTGGACTTTCTATTTAGTGCAAATCACTGCATGTATGTTAATTTTCCGTTGTTTCATTAACAGGAAGTTGATCGCTCCGGGCGTGTATAATAAATATGAAATGTTATGCAGATGCAGATACCTAATGATGCGTGAACAGTAAATTCTACTGATAGGTACCTAAATGTTTAATCAAGCAATATTTTTTGTTCTCCAAACATTGATGTTTTACGTAATCATAACTTTCATATTATTGTAGTTATTAGTTCTTTGGGTTTCAATTCAATCTTCGGCGAGGCAAAAGTTATCGAACAATATTGAAAACAACGTGCCCGGTAGATAAAAGGAACGAATTATGAGAACGCAGTTATTTAACAAATACCACTTACGGTTAAATCACAAACTTACAAAATATGTAATAAGCAGATTACAGTTTTTGTAATAAATAACACAATACGCACCTAATACCTACCTACCTATGTAATGTTTGTCACATTTCCGTGGTATTTCACGGATACCTTAAAATCGAGGACGTAGAAACCTTATTTTTATAATCATTACAAAAATGTTTGCAAAATAATAAAATCCTTCAAGCGTAATTTGATGCTTTTAATTTTGCAAGATTGAGGTATTCAATTAATCATTAGCAACTATTAAGATACTCTTTTAATTGAAAGGATGGTCGCTATGTGAGCCTCGTTAATGTATTTCTGATATCGTTGGATATGTACCCAAATTCGATACTTATTTTATCTTGTTGATTCAATTATCCACTCTTTATTTACATTGCAATACAAATTTAGTTTTTTTTATAAGGTCAATAGCAAGTAATAATTCTTCATTTGCTATTATAGGTAGTACAACAGATTAGACTTACCACAGAAAAAAAGCAGAAGACAAAGTAGTACAGGATCTGATTTTGCATCAATCTTACTGTTGGTTACGTGCTTGCCTCATCAGCTATCACAATGCGAAAACCCGTTATCGAAAAATGGATAGAACTGCAAGATCCGATCCGACTGTAATATAACTAAATAGATAAACCAGCACTCAAAGTAGACAAAAGTGCTACCATGCGTCAGTGTACCTACCTACAAATGAAATATTTTATAAAGTGCAAATGATTTCGTTGCATATTAATCTTCTTGTCTGCTGGTTTTTTCATTTCATTTTACGAAACTAGCAAGGTTACCCAAATTCGTATGTTGGACCTGAAATCGTATATAACGTAATGTATCCGGTATTTAAACTGATTCTTACAATTAAGACTAAAATTAAAAACTAAAACCCTAAAAGAAATCAAAGGTAACCCTCTTCGTTGATGTAATAAAATGTACACACCTCTTAAATAAGAGGGCTAATTGTAGATGAAGCAGCTATTTTATTGTCGATGGAAACATTGTCGTACACATATTTGGGGATGATCTTCGACTCTCAACTCTCTTGGATACCACACCTAAACCAACTCAAAAAGGACTGCAAACAACGACTCAATCTACTCAAATCATTATCAAATTACGAATGGGGCGCTGACAGGAACACTTTAAAACTACTCTACAAAACATTAATCCTGTCCAAAATAGACTACGGCAGCATAGTATACGGAGCTGCAAACAAAAATATTTTAAAAACCATTGACGCAATTCACCACGCAGGTCTTCGTTTCGCTATCGGAGCTTTCCGTACCAGCCCAACTATTAGCATACTATGCGAAGCTGGAGAGCCCACCCTAGAACTACGAAGGGAAAAAATCGTAAGCAACTATGCAATAGCTTGTATATCCAATAATAATCACATAAACTCTACACTTTTCACCACACAGGCCTTAAACACCCAACCACACCACCCACGAATCATACCACTCAACATAAGGGCACAAAAAATTCTTTCCTCCCTAAACAAACCTTTACCTATCCCAACCTATAAGTATCCCTCCGTCACTCCTTTCTGGTTAACTAAATCCCCTAGTACCCACCTCGATCTATCAGTCTATATAAAAACAGAAACCAACCCAAAATTTTATACCAACAAACTAAATGAAATAATTAATGACAAGTTTCTAAACCACGAACTCATATACACGGACGGTTCGGTCAAAAATCACAAAACTGGATGTGCTTTCATACACAAAGACTATAGTGAAATGTACCGCCTAGCGGAAGACACAGCCGAAGCGGTAGCTATAATAAAAGCCCTAAAATACATAAAACAAAGTGAAAATAAACAGTATGTGATTCTCTCCGACTCGACAAGTGTACTGAAGTCCATAAAAAACTTCTTATCGCCAAACCCCCTAATTAAACAAATCTCCGACTTAAATGAGGATGTACACAACAACGGCAAGACTGTGGACTACATCTGGATCCCATCACACATAGGTATCGCAGGAAACGAAGCCGCAGATAAGTTAGCCAAAGAAGCGACTGAAAAACCAAATATCGACGAAAAAGTGCTCACAACCTACGACCTCAAAAAAAGTATCCACAAAAACCTTAGACAAAAATGGGAAATCCAATGGAAAGCTATCGACCCACTGACGAACAAACTACGATCAATTAGAGACACTACATTCTTCGATGGCGGTTACCATAAATTGACACGAAGAAAAGACCAGGTGGACATCACAAGGCTGAGAATTGGACATACCCGAGTTACCCACGGCCACCTAATGAGGAAAGAGCCACCAAAAATGTGTGAACAATGCCAAGCCCCCATATCAATAAATCACCTAATAACCGAGTGCAATGCTTTTGAAAACGAACGAAGGAATTGTAACATTACGAACGATCAGACGACCAACCTAACAACAAATACCATATAGCAAACATAATTAGATTTATCAAACTAACGAAACTAGAAATATAACATACTGTGTCAACATGTATCACACGGCGCTAATGACCACGTAGTTGAAGCGTCTTAATTTAAAAAAAAAAAAAAAATTGTCGTACACAAATATCAGCCGAACATAAAGAAAGGTACGCTTCAATTACGGAAAATGCAAATGGTGGTACTTACGATAAAACACAAACAAACGCATTTAAAATACTCACTATTACAGTTCTTAGGTGAATCCGGCCTAACATTATTTCCGGAATCCCCAAATTAATGAATCCAATCCCCAGAGAATTAATAAATATGGATGATGGCAATTAAAGTTCCATGCCTTCTAACTAACGCCTCAGCTGTTTGTTCAAACGGAGTGCACTTTGTTACGGCTCACAACAAAAAGATAAAAATGAACGTGGAGAATCTGCAAACGCTGCCCTGCGTTGTCAAACAACAATAGAGTACAATAGAGTACAATAAAGTAAATATGAAAAAATATAATTTTTCTACGCCTCCGTGAAAATGAGGTCACAACCCAATTCCAATATGGCGTCCTTAGAAAATAAGAAAGTGGTAGCCTGTAGCCTCTATATCCAAGTTCCATTGAAACTCTGATAACAGATTCAGAATTTTTCCGAAAAAGAGTATCTAACCAATGGAAAACCATCTATTTCCCACTAGAGAAAATAAACGAAATTTGACATTTTCAGTTTTTTCGTTGATATCTGAGTATTTTCAAAGATTTCTCAAAAATTTGAAATGCGTTTTTTTAGTCACAAAAAAGAGCAACTTTTGTCCCTATTAACCTAACACTGCATCTCACCGTAAACGGAGACCCCTAATGATGAGCCACGATTTGAACCCCCCTGTACAAGGAGATAAGCGCGACCGTAGGTGTTCATTATGGTATTTCAAACTTCTACAAAATGGTCTCTAATGATCAAGTTATACCTGTGGAGGCCCGCAGTGGATGCAGATCGGGACAAGAAATAGTAGTAGGCTTATGTCATGAGGAGATAGTGAACGGTCTAGGAATGAGATGTGTTTGTAAAAGTGGAAATAAAAGTGTATTTCAAATAGTAGTGTTTCACTGGGTTATTACAATACCTTTATTCCTAATTGTTATTATTATTTCATACATGTGCGTAATTGAGTTTCTCGAATTTTATAAAGCTGGAATTAAACTGAATTATCACTTATGAAATCATATCAATTTATCTAACTCATTTAAAGCGAAAATTAATCAACTATCGTGTCAAGTGTCATTATTTTTAATTGCGGTTTCAAATTTTCTAACCGCATAGTTTATAGCTTTAATAGAGTTTTAGCGTATATGCAAATGATTTGTGTTAAAAGATAGAAAAGGACTCCGATCCTTGACCAAAGGTATTTTAAGAACTTAATCTCAAACATAGATATGCCATTTGTAATTCCTCTAGCAAAAAATAGGATCCTCAACAGGTCAAGGTACATTAACGTTAAAAGAACTTCGTGAGATGCGATGACCCAAAAATTGACGTTGTCTTTCTAGTGATTTTCACAATCATGCAACATTACGCACCTCAACGTTACTACATGCAAAAACGAGGGATTTCCATGTTGTACTCGACCATTTATCCCGTCTTGTATTTGGATGAGCTAATGATGTCTTCTTCTGAGAAAGCTGCTTGATATTGACAATCGCGTTTTAATAATCTTTATACGTTCCTTGATCTACAGGGTCACTACCTCATCTTATGACATCTTCTCCCGCAAGTTTTATTTCTAGTTAATTATTTCGCAGAAAAAAGAATTTATGATGCAAAATAAAAGTGACTAATTCTTCAAAGCGCTGATACAATATTTACGGAAGCTTAGTTCAATTTGCAAATACACAATTATATTTTTGGTTTACTAAACTGTATAGGTAAGTGTGAATACTCTTTATAATTATTGTAGTTGCTACATCTTTCAGTATGAAAACATGAGGCCTTGGGCATCCGTCCGTCGAGTTTTTAAACTAAGTACCTACTTTTTACTATAGAGGGTATTGTTGCATGAGAAATTTTTGTAACCGTGCCTTATTATAAATGTAGAGGTTCGACGCTACACAAATATGTGTTCGCTATTTTGCAGATCATCCTAAAGGATAGTCCCGCTATTATTCAACTCTTTGTCTTCATATTCAAACTCCTTCAATTTTGCAGATGCAGTTTATTGCATTCAATTCTGTAATTTACTTTCAAAGATAATGTCGATCCACGAAACGTTTTGTCGAGAAATAGTGTTCAGCGATGGGGCTCATTTTAAGCTTATACTGGAGTTATCCAATATGAAGTGCCTTACATTCAGAAAATGCGATTTACATTCGGGGGCATCATCGGACCTTAGTTTCTTTTTTAACGAAAGACGAAGACGAAGCTAACGTTGCTAATGACATAGCTTCCCCTATAGTTAACTTGCCACAACCGTTGTCACGGTTTAGTTTCTCCATTACAATGAAATCAATTTACTTGTTGAAAGATCATCGTAACTTTTGAATAGATGGCACCATCTTTTGTTAAAATTTTCACCACGGCATTTTAACGCGCATTTTGCGATTTGTGGTTATCGATTGTTCACATTTATTTTCCTCATTCTTTTGTGAACCGTGTCAAAGTTCACTTCAGTTTAATTAATCAGCCGAGGCGTTAGTTGAGAACGCATGGAATTTTAATTGCCATCATCCATATTTTATTAACCTCTGGCAATTGGATTACTTAAATTGGGGATTTTGGATAATTAGTGAACGGATTCGCCCTTAACTATGTAGGAAGATATAATTGCGTTTTTTTCTTCATTATCGTAAGCACCGCCATTTACATTTAATTTAATTGAAGTGTATCCTTTTCATTAGGTTGTCATCGGTTATACGACAATTTTTCTATCAATTGCTGCTTCATCTATAATTAGCCTCTGTTCATTTTATAACATCAACGAAATTTTGATTTCTTTTAGGGTTTTAATTTATGATACCAGTTTAAGGACCAGTTCAAGTTTTAGTTTTAATTTTTAATTTTCATGTTCATTCCAATTCCAATTCAATTCAACTGATCGGACCAGCTTAAGTTTCGGAGATGCTTTACCTACTTACAATTCTGTCTACGTACCAGCGTGTAACCTTGGGTTAAATTACTTGTATGCTATCACATTCAATTAATGTGTTAACTTCAGTTGATTAAGTTGCCACATGAATATTATTGTAGTCCACCACTTCCTCCTGGAGAGGTTGGGCGATTAAGTATCGTACCCCGTTATAGAAGCAAACAACGAGTAAAGAGAGGGCGTTCAAGTATTATTCAATTAATCGTGTACTGAACTCTACGGATTGGGAGGGTTTATTTTATTTTGATTATTTGCAGGTTTTGGATGCGAGAACTGAGCTCACTTTTTGGCGTCAGCATCTTTTATGCAAGGTAAGAGTTCCCTTATATGTTTTAGTTGTACTTGACCCTATATCGTTTTGAAGATATTTGTATTTTAAGAAAAAATATTTTGGCGCTTTGTCAAAGGTCAAGTAATCGTTAAGAAAATTAGCCATAATCTGAAACTCAAAAGAACACTTAACCCTTGGTTTGACAGATACCATGCGATCAAAAACGAGTTGCTGTCGAGTGACCTTTGGAATTTTTGTTTACATGGGAAATCATATTTCACTTGAACTTCCAAAGGCCACTCAACGTTAATCCTTTATTGATCGCCCGTTATTATTCGTTGTAATGTCCATTGCAATCACAATTTATTATGGGTATAGAACAATACCATGTCAATCGAAAGAAAATGTTGTCTAGAATTTAATATCTGAAACAAAAAGAGACAGTCCAGCATTTTTTATAGGTAACACCAATATTTCATTTTACATCTAATAGTCAAAGTACCCACCTTAACTGTCAATTTTTTTCTAAAAATACAAACAGCTCCCAAATAATGAAAGATAGCCATATATATTATTTAATAAACTGATAACCTTAATTTTCAAAAAGGAATCTAAATGTGAAATAAAAATGGGAGGTTACCATGTAAAATAAGAAAATTGGTAACTGCTTCTAGTATAACCGGAAGTGTCACTATTTTAAAAGAGTAGTTTATGGTCGAGAAACTTTGTGGGTCAATTTTTGTAGGAGTAGGCATCTTTTCCAGTTTCTACTTTCCCACATAAGGATAATTGTCTCGTCAAAAGAAAGACCCTATATATTTCGTATACTGTGCATTAGACTTTTATGTCCAGTTGAAGTTACAAAATATAGTAACATTGTTTAATCTCGGTATGAGATTAAGATAGTTTTGGGGTAGATTGTAAGGCGGCACCCGTCACTGTGCCAAATTGTAGACTTGGAACCTTACACCCCAAATGAGTAAGAACAGCCTAAGCTATAATACTAGTTTATTCATAATATTTACACGTTTATATACAAAATTATTGTCCTAGTTCTACCATTTGTTTACCTAGCTCAGCGATACTATTATTCTATTATTTGCATTTTCATGCCTTACTCAATTGACCTGCTTTATCTATGCATAATAATGATGTCTTAATACCTACTTATTACATGAATTACTTAATATTGTTTAATTCTAGATTAATCCCAGATTAATCTGTGATTGAACAAACATTTTAAGCAATAACAATTTTTCATTAAATCGCTATGATAAATTATTAATTTTTTCAGAGTAAATAATTTTTTTAATTTAAACCACTTAGGGTTAATTTTTAGTAGTTGAAATGTTCGGAAATAATATTCCAAAGGCATTTCATAATCATCAACTCACCTGAACCAAATTTTACTCGCCTTAAGTTTTAATATGTGGGTTTATGAACATATATTAAATATATTAAAGTTTAAGGTGAAGCTTTAATATATGGTTTTATAGGTTTCGACTAAAAGGGGTAGTTTTCATCCGTAAAAAACAAAGAGCTTCCATCGGAATAATATCGATGCATTTAAAATCAAGTTAAAATAGTAATCGTAAACGATTACATTTCCCATTTATAAGATGCTTCTGTTAAAATCGTAAAAATCCGGCCACAAATATGAAAGGTAGCGTTGCACATGTGCAATCCATTTTTGACATGTTACTTCAATGTTATAAGAAGAATTTCGTTTCAATAAGAAAGTTGGCACTGCGCATGCGCAAACCCAAAATTTTTGAAACCTATGTATCAAATTTAGATTTTCCTTTGTTCCAAGCGCCTATGTATCAAATTTCATTTAAATGGCACTGCGCATGCGCAAACCCAAATTTTGAAACTGGCGTTAGATTTTCATTTATTCCAAGCCTATGTATCAAATTTCATTCAAATACTTTTATAAATAAAAAAGTTTGCAATTCGGTTTATAAATGGTCGAGATGCAAAAAGGGCACTGTGAATTTTGAATCGATTCGACTCAACTTTTGGCATTGCGTATTATATAGCTGAAGCTATGCCCATATTGAATTACATGCAATTCAGTTCATAACTAACAGATGTAAAAACAATGAGACATTTCTAAACGAAGTTATCGTTCACACGGACAGATACATGGACAGACGGACACTGGCACAGACGGACAGACCAGACGACAGACAGCAATACAAAATTATAAACGATCTCTAGGATCGTTAATAAACGGCAAAAGTGTAAAATTATGGAACATGTAAAAAACGTTTTTTGTTTTTTTTTACAATAACTTTTTTAGTAATAAACGCAGAAAAAATTCCTTCCTTGGCGCAAGCCTCGACACCATAACGAACCAAATAGCGAAAAAAGTAGAACAATTGCTCTTAAGATAAAGAACTAGTGGCGTCTCAACGAATGAGCGGACGGACGGACAAAGTGGCTACAATGGCGCATTTTTTTTTATTTTTGTAGAAATGCGCTAACAATACATGAACAATACCGTGTTTTAATAATAAACAAATTAGGATCTCGCGCAACGTATTTATTAGGCGTCATAAATAGAGGTCAGTGAAATTAAATGAGAAACCTATATCGACAGTGGTTGATGTATTGACCAAAGGAAAGGTCCTACTCAAAGGGCCGAGGTACGCTGTGTATCCTAAATTACACACGCTTGTGCGGTGCAACACTTTCTCAAACAGGTATAGGTAAGCTCCATCTTCAGGGTTGCCAGATTGCGTATGGCCGTCTGCCGGACATAGGCTGCATGAGGAACATAAATCTACATACATTGCGAACAACTCCCCCCCCCCCCCAAATGGTTTTTAATCCCACCAGTAACAACTTGTCCAAATTTAGAAATTTTTTATTTCAAATTGGTATAAGTCTATAAGTAAACAAATAAAACAAACTATACATTCTTGCAATATAAGTAATAGAAGGGTAAATACAGTGCACTTAATTTAATAAAAGAAACATAAACATCAACATCGCAAACAAATAGTCAAACCGGACTACTAACTCCAAAATCGCAACGCAATGGTGTTGATTCAATAGGAATCACACACTCGCAGACCGACAGGCGGCAGACGAGTAGAATTTCAGCGCTCATTAGGTGGTAACATTTCCTTTTGAAAGCAAGATCTCTACGAAAGTTTTTATTTGTGATTTTGTCATATTTAAAAATTAAGGTGTTATTAGGTGCTTAAAAAGGAATCGTTTGACCTATTTGAAAAGTATTAAATTGAAATTTATTGTTCTGCCGGAGTTATAGTCGCGCCTGTCGGAGGCCGGAGAGCACGATGTAAAACCTGAGACTCCGGCTGAATGCCTGACAACTGGCAACCCTGTCCATCTTACCTTACCCAGAAGGCTCATCCCCAACGACGCATTTTGACCCATTCGAAGTGCTCGGAGGTACAGGAAAGGCGCCCCGGTAAATTACCTAAATAATTTTTTCTAAAGAAAGGTGAGTTTACAGTAGTTTTGTCGCATCTATAACGAGTTCCAGCCAACAATTGACCCCCATTGAATTAGCTACTTCCCTCAGTAAAAATACCCTCATGATTACTTATATGTAGGTAATTGATTGCATTGATCATCTCTGTAACCAAATTCTTAGTGCAATTTTTGATTTTATGCCAATGTTGCGAATAACTATTCATTTAAAAAAAACCAAATACTTACATCTCTAAATGGGCAATTATACCTAATGGTTGTTATACAAATAAAATTTCAAGAATGCTTGACTTTAAATGAATTTATGACCGCGCTTATGAATATTACGACGAGTTTTCAAAGAGCTTGAATAAGAGGTGCCAAGAAGGCTGGATAATTTTTGTGCCGTCGCCCGTCGATGATATGTTCGACGACCGTGACCTTTCTTAACATTTACGAAAATGTCACCAGACCTGCCGTTACCACCATTCCGTAGCTTTGTGATCGCTCGAAGATAACCAGCTATCTGCATTTAGCTCCTCTTTTAACTAATGTCAACGATTAGGCATAGATTGAATAACCCGTTTTGAACTTGGAAGATGAATTATGTTAGGGAAATTTTGGACCAGGTAATTCAACATTTTCGGGCATAGATGACTACATTTAGGTGCTTATTATATAAGTAAATAAAGACGTTGGTGAACCTTACTTTGTGTGCACATCGAATTCATAGAATATGCCGTTACTTAATTTTAAAACTTCTGCTAGCTTTGTGTAGGAAAAATTAAACAAAAATAATAGGTAAATAAACCCCTTTTATATCTGTCAGTAATCAGTGTAACATTATGGGGGTTTCTCCCACCGTGTCAAGACCAGCACTTGTCAGCTGTGCGCCTATGGGAGTCGACGTCCCTAGGTACAACTTTTTGTTTGCAATGCCAGAGGTGCGCCCTTTCCGCGACATTGTACGCCATTATCCTTACACTAAGGCACAGTCCGCGTAATAACTAGGACACATGTGAGTATTTAATGGTAGTTTATTACCTATTACCTATTATAGATAGGTACATGGTGGGAGGTTAATTTCAGCATTATAAAAGTCATTAGGCTCTTAATCAAATTGGTAATCTATATTTTATGGGTCAATGGATTCCATATGCGTCATGAACGGTGAATGGCTTGAGACAGTCTGACGAGCGATAAAGGAATCTTAATGTTTTTTACGTGCCCGAAACAGCTCGGTCAGGGTTAGGTACTCATGATAAGATCATGCGGATGCGTGTAAAGCGCTGAATTTGATATATTAAACGACCGTGGACTTCTAACGGATGGCCTTTGTGCGTACGTGACTGGTGGGGCTAAACGAATCCGTTTCGTTCATGATTAAAGATGTCCGCGTTAACTAATTAGCGCCATTTTAAGGGTGGTGTTGCCTAGTCCAGAGAAGATAGAATTAGGGAATTCATCTTTGGCCCACGGGAACGTCATTTGCGAGGTTCAATATACAGGGTGCCCATTATGTATGGAATATACTTAGTATATATCTTGCTAAATAACGACTGTGTACAACATTTTCTATATAAAAGTTGTTTATGTTTTTATTTTCCATACTAAGGCAGCATTCAGTTGTTTTTATTTCGGAAAACAAATGAGTAGCGAAAAATAATTGAATGAATTTTAAATAGCAATGTACCCTTTTGCTAAAGCAATTATTGCTAATTTCGTTTTCTCTTCGAGGTTTAATAAGAAACGTGTCCGCTTTTAAATTGTTTTGAAAAATTTTCGTATATAAGGGTATTAACATGTTAGGTACGTCATCAAAAATGAGAAAAAAATTATCAAAGTCCTTGTGTGAGATCGAAGGGACTTCAGCGCATTTTTGTGTGTATTCTATTGGCCAGTTTTCACTCCACAATCAATAACATCTTCCAACGTCCCGTTCATCCGCAATTCGCGGTTGAAGTGTTGACCCCACCATCAATAAAATCTTGGCGGAGGAAACCATATTCCCTTTGTCGTTACCCACTTTCGACGTCCCGTTCACCCGAAATTCGCTTTAGAAGTTTTAACTCCATCATCTTGTCGAGGGCTACCACATTCTCTTTGTCGGTACCCACTCTCGTTCACCGGCACTTCGCATTTTGGTTAATTTCCCTAAAAACCCTCCACAAAATGTACTCAAATTTTGGGGTACCTACTTCTCGTAGATCGAATTGCTATTGGCGACACAAGAAAGAGAGACCAGGATTCAAGTTTACGAAGACGAGCGCCTTACAAAAGGAGGTTAATTAGGAAAAACAAAATTCTGTCACGCAGGAGTTATGCGCGTTTACAACATTTTTCCGATGAACCAATTTGAAAACAATCGGACCAAAACTGTAGAAGATAGGAAAAAACTGAAAAATCACCACGTTAGTACGACACGCTCGGGGATGGCGCCCAGATGTCGTCGACCCCACATCATATAGATGTAACGGGCGATCAAAAATGAGTTGCTGTCGAGTCGTCTTTGGAAATTCAAGTTTAATACGATTTCCCATGTAAACAAAAGTTCCAAAGGTGACTCGACAGCAACTCATTTTTGATCGCACAGTATGTAGAAGGACGCAGCTTCGAATGTAAAAGAGTGCGTATGCGCCCTTTCCATGTAATGGAAGCAGCAGACGGAAACATTAATTAATTAATTAGTCTAGCCTTAATTAACTTTATGTGCGATCTTGTACTACAAGGTAAAGATTTGCTTTATATCCAGTCAAGCGAGTTTTAATACAGAATTTGGGAGTTTCTTTCAAAAATAAATTTTGAATTTTCGATCAAGTTTGAAAGTAAATTTAATTAATGAAATTTCTCACTGGGTTCAAAAATTAGATTTGAGGGCTCCAATGAAGGGCTGGTAATTACTTATATTTTTTAATCCAGAGAAGAAAGGAAAGAAAATGTGATTAGTCGAATAAAATTGCTAAATAAAAATAATGGAAGAGGATGTGCTTTGTTACACTGCCACCATTAAAGTCACTTAGTACCGCAATCATCCGCCATTTTTGGGCAAATTTGCTGCCAACTTAAAAAAATTGACAAATAAAATCTGATAGCTGTCATTTTTTATAACCTAACTTCATAGTACTGTCATGTTTTATAAACATATATACAGATATCTCCAAACAGGTGGAACAATCCCTAACATTAAAGTTACTAGAATCTGGTAACTTCCGCCATTTTTGGGCAAAAATCATGCGTTCTCTCTCTAACACACGAGTCCAATGGATTGCGGTACTTTCTATATTTAGTGACTTTAGCCACCATTATACTAAAGCGCCATCATTCTGATTCGAGTTTTGCTACAGCGTCTGTTCCACTATGCCATGGGACGGAAGAAAAAGACACATGATAATGATTAGTAAATGTCAATTAATCAAATATTAAAAAACGTTATTAGTGTTACTTTAATTCAATTAAAATTAGTGTGAATATTATCCACGGTATAACAAACGTTGGAATAATGACAAAGAATGGTAGCAAGTCCTAATAAAGACGGTCAGTAGGATGGGCGACAGAGTGAGTGTGATATACATAATGAAGGGCACCAACGAGAAATAAAGTACGTACGTACGTACGTCACATAGGTAAAAGGTAACAAGAAAATATATGTCTTGGAAGAAGTGGAAGATTAGAGGAGGATAATAAATATACTGAAGGAATGAGCGAATGAATTTCATCTTTGATACAATATTTTTTTCCACACATGGCGGTATTTTATCTTCCATTCACCTTTTATTTAATTACATCCGATTAGCCATGTACCACCGTAAATCTTCATTTTTAATGAGAATTTGACAAGTCTGGTTTTAGTTTAAATTATACACCTTTTAAAGTTCTGTTTAAAAACATAAATCAGGGTGAACCTAATCTTTGGATACATAATGAAATGCGTACTACAATAATTTAACAATAATTTATTTATTTGTAAATTCTATTCAACATATAAACAAACGTATATATTTGCAATATATTTACATAAGGTAGATGTATGGATGTGCGACTGAAATTAACTCCTCTTCTTTTTCTACTTCGGGTAAGTCCAACGTGCCTAACCTTGAAGTTACAACTGTATTTACGGAAAAGGTAGTTACAATAGATTATTACCTATTCTATTCATAGGTGAATAACTCCATTTGACTCCGATTAGATTGTGTATAATAATGCTTAATCATATTTGTTACCGTAAACAAAATAAAAAACGGACAATAACTATGCATTTTTATACTAGTTTTAAAATTCACGTTATTCGAGACATATTGCTTGTCCAAAATGTTGGAAGTATTTTTAAAGGGATTTAATTTTTTTATTGTAATGGTGATACATTTTTTTGTATTTATGTATGTTGTCTGTTGTATTAGACAGCGTGCCAGATGTTCCCATTAAACTTTAGAGTGTTCTCCAGTCTAAAATTTTAGTAAATCGAGATCCATAAGTTCTTGATAAAATTGAGGACCATTTTTTTAAATAAAACATTGAGTTGTATATGCGTAGTTCGAACGTCTTGGCGTCAGTCTATCGGTCTTGGAGTGGAGATAACATTATCTTAATGACGTGTACGTGAACAAAACTGCAAAATTTAAAAAAGTACCGAAAGATTACTACAAATTTCGACAGAATACATTTAAAGCCAAAGGTATGCCGTGTTCTCCTAGAACTCATCCGACAAAAGAACCGCGCTGGGGAAAATTCCAAATCACTGTTCATAGAGGATAAATATAGGGGGAAATATGGAGCAAGAGAGGTAACTGTGGGAAATAATCTATAGCCGGGCCTTCTCCAGTCCAGAAGGTATTTGAAGGTCCTGAATACGGTAACCTTAGACTAAAGTTGTATTTAATTTTATAACTTCGGCATTCACCTCTGCAAGGGCCAAACAGTTAAAGACATTTTAAAAGGGCAGATTCATAGACAAAGAATTGAAGTCGCTAATAAAACGAAGAATTAAAATTACAACTAAGCACCTTACCTTTTGATATACGTGTAGCACAAACTAAGGTAGGTACACAAAATTTGAATTATTATAGAAAATTAAAACAAATTCATTTACCCTGACTGAACGTAGAAAGCAGTGGCGCTACCGGCTACAATTCAAATGAACCTGCCCTGATTGAACTGAACAAAGTGCAAAATCGGCAAATCTAAATCAATGCACTATTTCCTTCACATACAGACTAATATTGTTTAAAAATTACTAATTATAGGTTCACTCAAACGGGAATGGGAGAGGGACTTATGCGGGATATATTTCTAAAGCGGAATATGCGTGAGGACCACCACATCGGCATGTATACTTGCATACCCAAGTCTGTCCCGCTCCTGCATTCTCGCATCGGCCTAAATGGACCTTGCGACACTTTTGTAAAATGGCAGCATTGTTTCGAGGCTAACGTATTTCCAGCCGGTGTCCCTATATACGCTAGCGGTGCCCGTAGCTTCAAATTTGAAATCAGACACTTCAATAGTGTAACACAAGTACACAACTTAGGAGTCCTGTTCTTGCCACCGAATCTGAAAACTGACGGAGATTTTGAAAGTGGCGCGAAACCACGATAGATGGTTCTGCTTGTAATAATTTTTTTTCGCATTTATTTCAAGTTTTAAAAGTTGTGCCTGCCATATACATATATTGGATTTTAACCTTTGAATATAATTTTATATTCAAAGATTTTAACATAATTAAAGAATTTTTTATTTTTTTTGAAAGGTGTAAAATAACTTATGATTAAACAAATCATTGTATATATGCACCTCCACGTGAAAACGTAGGATAATTGTAGCGATCGGGGTAGGACAGGTAGGTACCTACTTAATTTTTTTAGGAATTTTGAAAGCAACCCGTGTTAACGTGCTATTTGAGAATATCGTAATACAGGGCTTGACTTACGGTCTCTCAAACGGTAAAACAAAAGGGTTTCGGTTGATTTGGAATGATATGGTTTCGCAAATTAGAGAAATCAACTGACGTACTTACAACTCAAAAGTATGAAGCAGAAAAATATCCCTTCCTAATTGAGCGTTTCGCTTATAAAGGTAACCCAATTTGGTAGAAGTGGAACACAGAAAATCCAAACCGTCGCGTATACAATACGAAATCGAAACCAAATCAATTCCATTTTGAATTAATTACTCGGCTCCTGTTCGTCCTAAAATTCCCGAACATCTGGGAATCGATTCCTTAATTAAGCGCGCAAAGTTTGATACCACAATCGTCTCAATTGGCGCTCCTTAAATATAATTCATTTAATTAGTGCATGCTAATTATACATACTTAAAAGACACAACGAAAGCTCATGGAATGGACTTATTACATTAATTAACTGTAGGTATGTTTTCGGACTCAGAGCAGGTGGCGGTTATTTAATTTTTGCAGGCACGACACTAACTGATAGCGGGCAAAACAACTCGCTTCGAACTTGTTCTATCCTTGCTTTTACTTATTATTGGGAACTAAATCAGCTTATAAACAATTAACGGCGCTGAAACCAAAACATATTAATTGTCCTTCGTCTTCTCCAAAACAAGACCCTTCGTTTAAGAGTTACAAAAATAATTCCAAAATTCCAACATTAACGGGTTAATTAATTACGGTATCCCCTTGTCTTCATGACATCGCGGAAACTTCTCGAAATCATGGTTTTCTTGCGTAACGAAGCCCCTAACCAATCGGTACTATACCGGGTGGTCCTCGTAAACGGCAAACTCCACTCAGAAATTCCGGGTGCTTCGTTACAAATAATAGATACCTCAAAAACAATTCGAAGGTAATTTCAACATATTGTTGCGAACCTTCTAGAACGTTATCGAGACATCACAATGTATTTGCCATGATAAGGAATTAAAACAAGTGTGACAAACTTTTTCTGTGAAGTTGTATATGCCTTCAAAATTTTTTTTCGAGAAGGTTTAATATTTGATATATTAAGTAAATTGAATTGTATCTAACGCCAGTTTTTAACATCCATGTGGTAAAATTTGTGAATGAAATCCACGCTTCTGTTTCAATTTTATTTAAGTAGGTATTATACATGTGATTGCAAGTATAGTGATAAATATTAATACTGATGTTATAAATTAATGTATGTAATAAGGACCGTTTTATATTCAGTTTATCGTTTCCAAATTTACATCTGCACGGCTTGTAATTATAAGTATATCCTGCTTTGATTTTACCGATCCAACCTATCACTCACTCACTATGTCAACTTGTTTGCTTTCAACATATTACTCTCGCCAGGAAAGATTGCCAGTCACAGCACACCTTGTGTCGATCTACAATCTATGTTTTTCTTAAGATGCGAGCGACTTCCGGAATAGAATCGTGTCAATGTTGAACGAAAAGTTTTTTTGTTCAACATTGACACGACACTATCCCGGAAGTTCAAGTGTTCTGTGACCGGCAATCTTTCCTGGCGAGACGTTTAAAATTAATCATTCTATTGTTTTAATTTATAAAATGTATGAGAGTAGTTCCTTGTATGAAAATTGACTCCTCTGCATTGTTGTCATGTCATCTGAAATACAAATTTGACACTTGACAGTCATCGATCTTGTTTTGTTTTTAGATTTAATTGAAGGTTAGAATTATTTTATCATAATGTATATTAGAATCAAAAGTTTTGAAATAATAAACTTAACGTTTCAGTGAGAAGAATTGAATATGGCATCTGCGAGTAGTACAAGCGCTAGATCTCTGTTTGCCGATTCTAAAATGCGTTTAGCTGATCGAGTGCAAGTCAACGTCAACAATGTAGCTTCCCTAGCAAGGCACATCATTAAGGGGTCAAAAAGTAGCGAGGTATTGGTTTAGATAGTTGTTCCATCACTTTACATCAGTTGATTATAGATAATAATGCATTCAGCTCGTAATTTCGCTTTACAAGAGCACGCCTTGGATAACAGTGAAGCTAACTTGAAGAAATTGCAACTTTTGCATATACATTTTGGCTATCAGTATGATTCTATTATGCGATCTGCACAGCAAATCGAGGAAGTCAAAGAACAAGTGCGAGCCATGCAAAGGTAGGGGTTGAAAGAATAATCAGGATGGTAACGATCGAACTGTGGAGAACAAGCAGTGATGCGACATTTCTTGTGTAGAACAAACGTGATTGAAAAAGATTAGTTTTCCCCTGCACATAATGAAAGTCATAATTTTTTTAATTTATTTTTGTATAAAGGCCATCTGACAACATGCTAAATTTTGTCATGCACATTTTGTAACAACATTGTTATTTGTACAATTTTTTAGATAGAAATTCTACACAATACCATGTTGCTAAGGTACAGTAATGCTAATGCAAATTTAATTATGGCATCTCTGTATATGTGGTAATCTGTGGATGATTGGTAATGAAATTTTATGGATTATTAGATATACACTCAAAACATCAAATCTTATCAATGAATTATTGTCCTATGATTAGGGTGTTGATAATGTATTCTGTTAACTCCCTTAAGGGAAAATCTGTAACATGTACATATCTTCAGTCCATTGATATGTTGTATCAGTAGTGTATCCATATCCAGAATACCTTATCATTTGACACTTTGTTCAAGATGTGTGTCTCAAACTTTTATCAGGTACACCATCATGGATAAAGTCTCGGATAAAGTTGTTTAAATAATTGTAAAACAATTATCTCTTTTGATTATAGTAGAAATCATTTCAAACATTTCTTATTACAGAGTAACCCCATCTTTCATCTAGAGTTTCAACGAATTAAATAATCAATGAAGGAACACTCCTAATTATTGCACATTATTATTGTAAATAAAAGTACCTACTAGGCTAGGCAGAAACCTAATGTAATTAATGTCAAGCGACTATTATTAGTCTTCCTTGTTAGCTATATATTGTAAAATATAAATCTGTGTTATCTCACCTGTAGCTGGAATTTTAAAATTTAATCCAATATTTTGGAATCACAAAAAGGTGTGCACACGAAACTATTATAAAGGATGTCTAGGAAAATGGGAAAGGTACTTCTAAATTATATTTACATACTCCCTGGAGACTCATGACCCATGTCAGAGTTCAACATTTTCTGGTTCTGATGAACTATATGACCTAATAAGGGTAACAAGCGAACAGCTAGTCTCTTTTTACCGACCGGTACCTATACCTAGCAGCTTGTTCCATTATCATGCAAAGCAAAATAATCAGTTGAGGATATTATTTGCCGACTCAGAATGAAGTTTTCGCCAGATGGCACAAGTTCCTGTGGAAATAGTACTTGTACACTAAATCTGTGCTCAACTCCACTATGTTGGCGCAATTTGCAAGGTTTGTTTATCACTTGCACATTGTGCTGTACCCATAATTTTGTACATTTCAGACTTGCAAAAAACAGCACTGAATTGACGATATAGGGTAGTTGATACTAGATATTATAAAATATAAAAATACACATATTTATCAAGACATTTGTATAAATAAATATAATTGGTTTTACTCAATCAGTTTTTTTTTTTGTTAGGGCACATTACCCAGGGTAAATTATTAAGCAACAGAGCAAAGGGAGTCGATGGTGTGCATCTGTCCGTGAACACAATGTCCCTATTGGCGCCAAAACGCCGCATTTACGGAAGTTAAAAGAGCTGCTAGTGTAAACACCATTGTGAGAAATTGCGACAGCAATGGCTCACCCAACTTGCCGGACAGTTTATCGCGACTCTTATTACTCAGTATAATACATGTGGAAGTTTCTCGCGCGAGATAGTCGCAAGTAACTTGCTACTCTATCTGCGCCTTAACATATATGAAGTTTGGCAACTTTTTGAATGTCAAATATGAAATCGACTAAATATGCAACATGGTGTCAGCTAGGTAGGCACCGCAAAGTTGTGTCACAGAAGCTGTGAATAATTCGCCGTTTGCAACCGTTCCCTTCAAGATATTTCAATTGTCTTTCTTGCGCCCAAAAGCTCATCCCATTTAGAAGACGGGGGCAAATCGCAAATTAATATTTTAGAATTTCAGTCCCGTTAAGTTTAGATTAGATTGTTTTAATTTCCTATGTTAATTTAAAACGCGCATTAAATCTACAAGGCCATGCAGGTTTACGCCAACTCTTTTGGAAGAACACTTGACTGTAGGGCTCAGGAAACAAAACAAAAGGATTGTTTTGTGTAGCTAATATTTCTTATGAATGTGTTTATTCACGTAAAAGGTTGAATATCCATTTGCATTATTTGTCATTTGACACCCTGTATCCTTCAAAGGACTCCCTCAAATTTTAAAAGTAAACCGTACGCATGTAGGAAAGTAAGAGCCCTCTCCAACGATGACAGGGATGCACACTTTTAAGTAACTTTAAGTACATTGTTTCCTACAAATTTCGTTTTTGTTGTGCCACGTACACTGTATGAGACACCTTGTAGATTGAAGCTTACACTGCTATACTACTGGCATACCAGAACCTGTCCTATTTGCCATGATTAACAAGCATTGGGTAATGTAAAATAAATACCACAGAATTCCCAAAAATCCTCGATTAGAAATAATACCAAGAAATACATTACAATTTTAATGCTAACGAAAATATACACAATAAATTATAATTACCAAGTATGGTAGTATTTAAACACGCTCAGAAACCCTAGCAGCTACATTCCGCAATTGTCCATATACTTTAGACGGTGGGGAACCCATGATTAAATTACAAATGGCTCGTCGTGCCAATTGAATATTTTGAAAACTGCCTAATATATGAATTTTGCTATCTGCTAGGACAATTCTTGTTTTGGTAACGTTTTCAATTGTGAACTTTGTACGGCCACTTTTACCGGCCAATCTGCCTATCGCTCGCGACTGATGATCACCTTTCAGAGTTTTTACATCCTTAATTTCAAATGATTCAATAAACAAATCGTCCAATCTAAGTAATGCTAGGGCATCTTCCACATCGAATCCATACACAAATGCCTGCAATGAAAATGTGACGTTTACAGCGGTGAAAGATTGGATGTTTACCTTAACAAAATCGGCTGCCTTTTGCAAGTTAGCTATGTCTTTAGTCTCTTCACACGTACGTATTTCTACATTTCGAGTTCTGACATTGTAGCGAATTTGCAATTGCAGATGTTCCACAATCGGAGAAAATATTTTCAACCATTTTTCTTTCAACGGTGGGTATCGGTGAGATGGTACAGGAATTTTACGTACATTTTCTTTAGTTTCAGAAAACGAGGTTGTTTTACTTCGCTTTGCACGTGGTGGTTTATTGCGACTTCGACCTTCGATACCATTATGAGAATCCACCTCCATAGATCCATCACCGACAGAATTGACACGACGCTTTGCACCCTTTTTTGCAGGTTCGAAGTTGTCAGCGTCTATGTTAACTGAATTACTGTCCATTTTGAAGGCACTTCCCAAATAATGATAATTATGGCACGTGCTAAAAACAACCAAAAGAGGTTAGGTCACTCCACTGCTCTGATTGGTGTCAAATTTTCAAAATTAGTGCGGGAATTTCGAAATTATTTGCACCATTGGATAAAAATTGTATACAGGGTGGTGACTTGCGTAACGCATCATAGGGATTTCAATGTAAAATTCATGCGATTATTGGCTCCCCAAATTATTTTAGGTTTTTTGTAGAAAAAAATGTGTTAGTCAATCAACCGTATTAATTTTTTTTTGCCTAATAAAGACGGAAAATTGGAAAAATAAAACCCCCATCTTTTTCAATAATCTGCGATGCCATGGAATTTTCTAAAACAAAAAGATATCCAGTTATCAATTAGCAGCAGTTCGAAATGGCTTTTATGATCGACTTGGTTACTGTATTGCAGTTAATGGTGACTTATTCGAACATTTATTGTAAATTGTTATATTAGGAAACCGTTTTTAGTAATTTGGTCTTTCTTTATGTTGAATTCGCTGTTCTAAATAATATATAATACTTTTTTCTACAACTGTCAAAAAAACCTGTCATTTTCTGACGGATTTCGAAACGCAAAGTACTAGATTTTTAATCGGTTAATTAATAAGTAAAGTTGCTCTTGACAACGTGCGCGAAATCGTCAACAGTGAAAAAAAGTATTTCGCGCACGGGACAAAGTTGAACTTAAACAGCAAATTTAATTAACAATCGGTTCAGTTGTAGAAAAAATATTGTATATAACGCTAGCGCGAAGTTAATTCGCGCATTTGACTGATATTTTAACTCGGCTTCGCCTCGTCAAAATACCTTCAGTCTCAATGCGCGAAATTGAACTTCGCGCTCTTGTTATATAAATAAACCGATACAACGAAATATCGAAGGATCCTCAGTATTACAATCACTTTTAACGACAATTTATTTTAATCTTACAAAATACATTTTATAGTTAACAAAAATGCATCAAATTCATGTCTTGGGCTTTGAGATAATGCTCTTGGTTTTTTTCCCAACGATCTTGGTGCATAAATAACGATTTTGACATGTTTTGATCAAAATCCATGTGGTCCATAAAAATAGATCAAATTCATGTTTAGATCATTGAGATAATGCTCTTGATCTTTTTCCCAACGCTCTTGGTGCAAAAATAACGATTTTGACATGTTTTGATCAAAATCCACGTTTTCGCCAAAAATGCATCAAATTCATGTCTTGGGCATTGAGATAATGCGCCTAGTCTTTTTCCCAATGATCTTGGTGCATAAATAACGATTTTGACATGTTTTGATCAAAATCCACGTGGTCGCCAAAAATGCATCAAATTTATGTCTTGGGCATTGAGATAATGCGCGTAGTCTTTTTCCCAACGCTCTTGGTGCATAAATAACGATTTTGACATGTTTTGATCAAAATCCACGTGGTCGCCAAAAATTCATCAAATTCATGTCTTGGGCATTGAGATAATGCGCCTAGTCTTTTCCCAACGATCTTGGTGCATAAATAACGATTTTGACATGTTTTGATCAAAATCCACGTGGTCGCCAAAAATGCACAAATTCATGTCTTGGGCATTGAGATAATGCGCGTAGTCTTTTTCCCAACGATCTTGGTGCATAATTAACGATTTTGACATATTTTGATCAAAATCCATGTGGCCTCAGAAAAATAATTTAACATTTTTGAATCACACACATGCGGTTATCAAACGTGCACGTTATCAACTCTTTCAGCATCAAGATAATGCGTTTGAAAGCTTTTACAACTCTAAATTCATGTGTAAAGAATAATTTTGGGTACATTTTGCTCTAAAACTTTTGACCGAGACCACAGAGAAGAGTTATATTGAATTGTTACACATCTAAGAGTCATAGGGAATAATCTAGCGAAAGTCCGAACTCGATACATGACCTAGGGAATGAAATATGTTAATTTTTATTATATTGAGTTCGCAGTTTTTCCTGTTCCCGATTCATTCACTCGAAGTCGTATAACTTTTGTTCCTGTTGAACCAGCTTCCTGAAAATCAATAGCGTCCGTTCTTAATGTCCAACGTACCCGTATACCAAATTTCAACACAATCGGCCACTTTAAAAAAGAGTTAGAGCGCACACGGACGGACGGACGGACGGACGGACGGACGACAATACAAAACTATAAAGGATCTGAGGATCCTTAATAAACAGAAAAATGACAGATTTGAATGGGTTTGGTAACAAATGAATGCTTGTTCATTTTGTTTTGATAGGCATTGTTAAAAATTGCTATGCGCAGGCACAAACACACATTTCAAATAAGATATATCAATTATATTTAGGTGTGGCCTTAATGACGTCAGCTTCATATTTAGCATAACAAACAAGTTGTGATTTGATTTGAAAAATAAAAACAGTAGTGGTAAACTCATACTATAAATATCAATTTTGCTTATGTAATTTTCTTTACAGAGTTCTCACGAACGGTTAACAAAAATCATGGACGCCATGACTTGCAAAATTTGTATGGATCTGCAGATCGACACCGCATTTCTTCCCTGTGCGCACGTTGTCGCGTGCTCATCATGTGCTGCTCGTTGTGAAAGGTGCCCGGTGTGTCGTGCGGATATAACGCAACCACAAAGAATTTATTTACCGGAGGAATTTAATGAACCGATTTCTTAAATGCACTACGTACTTTGTGCTTAAACTATACTGAAAGTGTGAAGTTCTATTTGTGATAATACGTTTTAGTTTTGAATGCAAATTAATTTGACGAACAAAGACTCATTAATGTTAAGTTGCATTTTCATTCTTTCCTAGAACAGCGAGCTCGTTTATTTACATTTTTCTCAACATATCAAGTTAATTAGCTGATGGCGACGACAGCATTAGCTGTTCTGGAATGAAGCGCAAAATGTTTTGATCTCTGCCTTAGTTTTGTTTCATTGTTTGTTGTTAATTTAGTCACACAAATTTATTTTCGATCTCACATTGAGGTTTCTTTATGTATTTACCATGTAAAATTGAATAATGTTTTATTGAAAAACAAGATTACTTATACCTATTTTTAGCCTACTAATACAAAAACTTTGACAATAGCATATTAATGTAATGGCATGCCAAATATCAATATTTTTTTTATTCTATACCCAGCGTAAGAACATGGCAAAAGTCTAATTCATAAAACCAAAAATGGTTTAAACAACTGGGAAATTTACAAGAAATTAGATTTTTGTCATTGTTTCATTAGCAATGCAATTTTAGTATTAGAATAGTTGACACAATATTGTATAAGATTATATTATGCTATACCACTATCTCGGATTTTAGCATGTTCTATACCTACTTACCAACATCTAATGGATAGTAAAAACTTTAACTTGTGATATGTTACATCAAATATTGATGTTATTTATGTATAAATAGCCTTAGAGCTTTCTATTTTTTAGTTACAAACCTTATAGTGAACGTCTGAAGAATTGTGGAGATACAAAAAGTATTTTCAGGTATTTTTGTTAGTATTACATCTATTTTATTAATCTAACTACATATTTGTCGTAATTAAACAATGCAACACTATCTGTTTTTGTGCTTTGCTAAAACCCCTTCTTGATCAATGAGATGGAAAACCTTGTTACCTACAATTAATAACCGTAAAACTAACTGGGTTAGAACCCATGGCACAAGTTTCGGGGGGGGGGGGGAGAGTGTGCTAAGTTATATGTTTTCTTAATATTTGCAGTTTAGATTTGGGCTTGTGGATAATTTCTGTCAAAATAAATCTGCAAAACTAAATTTATTTTACTTATCATTCAACGCCTGTAGTAAAAGGTGCTTATTTCTACCTATCAAGCTGGGTCACTAAGCACGCAATTTACTATTGTAAACATTAGTTACGGGGGTAAACATAGCACAGGGCGCTAAAAACTGCCCGGGGCCTGGAAACCAGCCCACAGTTGGTCACACCCGGGGAGAATGGAAGGCTCTGCTTCGAGAAGCTTTTCCTGCCAAGCAAAACTCAGTGTGAAGATACGGGATGCCGTGATTCAGATTAACACTGAGACCTCTGGTGGCAGCACATTGTGACAGCCTCGAATTCTTAAGAAAAAGGCCTTTCAGGTAGGATAGGATTAAGGGGTTATATTTTAAAGTCTTACAAACGGCAGGATAAATTCAATTCATTTTCCAATTAGTACAATTTCACTTAAAAACCAGTTAGAATAAACCCAATAATATTTACCAACCGGCGCAAATACGCGTATTTGTAAATTACATCAGCGCCTCTAGTGTTAATCTGAATCGCGAATTCCTTTTTGATTATTTTTCAACGAAAATCAAAACTTAGGTACATTTCAGCTACCTATCTCACAACATAATGTATTAACAAAAGGTATAAGGGTAATCGTAAGAGAGAAACTCTTTCTTCAAACTTTTCATGTTGTTCCGTAAATGATAAATTGAGGTGTCGTGCGAACATCTGTACTATCCGCATTGTATAGTAAATATTATACATATATATATATATCATTATCCGATTGTACCGTAGAAGGAAAACCGTTTTGGTACCACAAATTGATGTTGTTTAGTGTTCACTGGTTCGCCAACTGTCAAACCTAAATATTTTTTCTTCTTGACAACGTGCTTTTTAGGTTAAAGTCGTAATTATGGTAAATATTAATTTCTTGAAAAATAAATTTGCAACGTTTATTTATTTTTAGCCTAAGAATAAAAAGAAATTCATTGACCGTAAGAATGCGGTCACTTTCCATCTAGTGCACAGAAGTCAACAGGATCCTTTGGCAGCAGACGAATCTGCCCCGCAACATGTTTTGATCCCACTACACAAGAAAACGAATAATAAAGTAACGTAACCTATTGCGATTTGGTCGTTTAAAAATGTTTGTCAATAGGGCCCCACAAAGCGCAAAGAAGAGCAGGAAAAGTACGGAATTTTTTATGATGATGACTATAATTACTTGCAACATTTACGAGATGTTAATTCGACGGCTGAATGGGTACCTGAGCAGTCTGGCACAGATGCAAAAGCTATTGCAAAACCTAAATTACAACTACCAAGTTCAGTATTCGCATCTACCGTTGAAGAAAAGGTTGGTCTCCTCAATAAGGCTGCACCACATCGAGGTAAGTTACTTTGCTGTTTACATTGTAATATCACTTCTATTAGGGCCCAGACCTGATTTGGACCCAGACGTAGTGGCCGCTATGGATGAAGATTTTGATTATGATGATCCGGAAAATGAATTGGAAGATAATTTTATAGAACTCGCTAATGCTGAAGTGGATGAAGATGTAGAATCTGATGTTGATTCTGATTTTGATTCGGAAGCCCTAGATGCAGTAAACTCATTAGAGGATCGTGAGTATACTTTCAGAGATGAAGAGACCAAATCACGATTTACTGAATACTCAATGAGTAGTTCTGTAATGAGACGAAATGATCAGTTAACACTACTAGATGATAAATTTGAGCAGGTTGCACCCGTATATATATAATTAATGGTTTTACTAGATTAGGTAGTTTTAGTTGTATGCGACTTACGATGATACCGAAATTGGGGCTTTGGATTTAGATGAGATTGAGGGACACATACCTGATGCTACAGACCTTTTGTTACGTTATGCTGATGAATATAGAAAAAGGAAAGAGCAGGAAAATCTATACAAGGAAGATGGTAAAGTAATTTATAAGCCAAACGAAGAATCCGATCTTGAAAATGAAGAAGAATTAGTCAAAATTTGTGTTCCTGAAAGGGAAAAGTGGGATTGCGAATCAATATTAAGCACATATTCCAATATTTACAATCATCCTAAGCTAATTAAAGACCCTAAGGTGAGTACTTACAACTTGTTAACCTTCGTTATATTTTACAAATTTCTAGCCAACAAAGATCAAAGTGAACATGAGAACTGGTATTCCAGTAGACATCCTAAACTCCAGTAAACTTACATCAAAAGCTCTATCCCAATTAAATGAAGACTATAACAGAACTCACAATGGACCCACGTCAGTTGCTGCCAAATCAATAATTTCGACATTATCCACACTTTCAATTCGTCCTCCTGATGAAACCTTAGAAGAGAAGAGGGAAAGGAAAAGGTTATTGAGAGAGTACAGGAAGGAGAGAAGATGTGAAAAGAAAATTAACAGTGAGGCATTTAAAGACGAACATAAGAGGCAGATTAAGATTACTATTAATAATAGGAATAATGTACAGGGCAATAAAATATTGTAATGACAGATTTTTAATGATTATGATCAATCCACCTACAAGTCTGAAAATTTAGAAGATCCATGGCTGGGTTTATCGATTGTATCTGAAAGGGTGGTGTCTAGATGAATACAATAGGTTCTAAATACAAATTCAATTAGATTTTAACATAGGATTGTTTATTCTATCAGTACCTTCCAAATTGGGTCAGCACTATTGCTAACTTTCCTAGTTGTATGAGTTAGGAAGACCGTTCAATTAACAAAGGTGTATTTTCCACGGAATCCCAATCTTTAATTAAAAAAACAAAATAACGTCGCATGTTTCAGATAACAAAAAAGTGACATCAGACACCCTGTATAGTCTTTGATTATATCTACGAGTAAGATTATATCATATATATATGGATTATATACATCATATGACAGCTTCAAAGTTTCATATCCAAAATCATAGACATAGGTCCAAAATACTTCAAATAACCACAGATAAACATAACTGAAATAATTAAGATTTAATAAAATCACTATATAGGGTGTTCCTATGTCACATTTTTATTATCTGAAAATGCGATGTTGTTTTGTACCAAGTATCGTTTGTCTATCACATTCGTAATTTTAACCGCCTTTTATCGTACATAAGGTCCCTTAAGTAGATCAGAAAACATGAAATAGACCCAAGGTTATGAATCCACCACCATCCAATTACTACTTTCTGAAGTATAACATTCGGCCATTCTTATGTGACGTGTTACTAGTTGCAAAGTGTTCATTTTTGAATGTATGCTATATCGCTTTGTCGCACCAATACATGTCTCCTTGGTTCGTCAGCTTGCGTCTAACCTGCTCCAAAAAAAACTGAGCTCAATATTTTCGGTGCGTATGGTTCTACCATTTTCATCCTTTGCTCATTTTATTTATATTTTTCAAAAAAATAATCTTGCTCATTTGCTCTTTTCATCAGTATTATTTCATCGAGAGCATGGAAGCCTCTTCCAGCTTATGATCTTACACACATAGATGTATCAAATCTCGAAAATTGCCAGTGTGCTTTGTGCAAGTATAAACCAAAATTTAATTTTTCTGGTTTTATGGTGCTTTGGTTATTTCAAGACTAACTTGAATTTAGAAACGAAGTTGAAATAAATTGTAAAGAAAATGGTAGAATTGATGTATCTGTAGGACATAACTTTTGATCCTACCTGTACATACGAGCGACCATATTGAAATAAAAAATAAAAATTTTTATATTTAATTAGAAAAGACAAAACCATCGTGACAATTCTTACAAACTATTAAAATTCATAGATGAACATAAAATAAGACAAAAATTTGATATAACTGAAAAAATATTAAAAATACAATTACTCGCATCACTAAACAAAAAAGATATTTATAATTATCATTTAAATCAATCTTAATAGCAAAACTTACCCTAAAATTTATAGGCATCCTTCGTACTAAATATTTGAATCCTGAAAACGTAATAGTATTATGTATTTCATGTAACAATTTACTCACAAACTATTTTTAAATTACGTACTTATGGAATGATTCTGTCTACAAACATATACAAAATATTTCTTTATTTCCATTAACTTGACAGAATTCTTATTGAGATTTATGTACGAAATACAAGGCTTTATACAAATTTAATCCAAAAATTATATCAGCAGCAGAATAAACACGTAAACCACTGAAGAGATGAAATTTATTTTTCGTTCGTTATTGTTAAAAAAGTTAGTATATAACCATATGTACAAAAAAATTAATACATGCTTTTTTTGCCTATCAACTTTCACATTGTTCCAAAAGTGCTCGCGACGACTTTTCTTTATACAAACGCCACACTGTTTAAAAAGAAAACAAAGGGTGTTCAAATGTTAAGTTGATCATTTCTCTAAGTCAATTTTTTCACGCAATCTCTTCGCTGGTGGTTCGACGTCATCCAAAACGGGTAGCTGTATTTTTGTTTCGGAGGCCTCCGATGGCTAGAATCAATGTCAATATAAATTTTCTTGATAGTTAATGGTTTCTCTCTAGGTTTCACTTTCTTGCAAAATATTCCACGAAACATCAAGCGACCTCTCAATTGACAAAAAATGAATATACAGGATGCCCCAAGATTCTGGCGTCGAAAGATACTTAACTATGCATTTCTCAAAAAACTTGTTATTTATGGGCGTGGTCAAACGGAATGGTATAGTTTTATTTGTGTCATTCACATTCCAGTTCATAGCCACCCTTGATTTTCATACATCAAAGTAGTGATAGAGCTTTGCTGATAAAAACGACTGAAATCTCGCGTTTTTTTTTAATTTTTGGTATAGAAAGTAATTGCGATTGAATAGTTTCCATTTCTCGATTGAATAGTGTTAATTATAGGGTTCCTTTTGACACCTAATATCAAAGTTAACTTTTGATCTATTTCAAAGATGAGTTAGAACGGGTAATCTATCCCCTATTTGTCAAAAACAAAATGGCTCTGCTATTTCAATTTGGTGTGCATCACAAATTAATATTTCTCAGGTTTTAAGGTTATGTTCGGGGTTTCTGGTACATCCTGTATAAGAGAAATTATTTTTATTGTAAGCCTATCTGACAACTTTTAATATTAACAAGTTTTTCAAGAAGTGTAGGGTTAATGAGGTTCCGACGCCAGAATCTTGGACCAAAGCCTACACCTACACCATGAACAGACATGCTAGATAATGACGACTGTAAAAACATGTGACATACAGGGTGTTCCAGATCGAGTGAGGTGCATGGCTAACTTTGATATTAGTGAAGATAGGTTAGGTTAAATATTTTGCAGTTTTGTGCCGATTATCGTTTAAAAATTTTTGAAACTGATTCATTTCGAATAACATATGCCTTTTTCATTATAAGTTTCACAAAAAATGAAATTCAAAATGGCAACTACTGACATGAATTATACAGGATGTCCTATTTTTGACACTTTTATAGGATCCTTAATTGTTTGTTATTAAAAAAACAAGAAAGAAAAAGAAACTTTGAATATTTTCGCTAGCGTAAGGAATAGAATGACGCTATATTTACTTAGGAAGATATGCACAATGTGTTTTCAGAATTTCCAGTGCAGTACATAAGTCATAATAACGAGCATGATATTATAAGCGCAAGATACGCTTAAATGAACGCCACTAAAGTAGGAATTTCAATCAACAAGATTTTCCGGCAGTTGCTGATGTCATATTCAATCTGCACCTTTATTCAGCATGCTATAGCGCACGGCCTGTATACTGAGCCAGGTAAAAAATTTATCAATTTTTGAAATGGAACACCTTGTAGATCTAGAGTCTAAATAGATGGTCTATTATCTTTTAAAAATATAACACAAGGATATTAAAAAAATTCAAAAACGATTCAACAAACTAAAAAACAATTTAAATTTTTTGAATTTTGAAATTAAAAAACAGTTTATTTATGTATAGCTGGGCTCCATTTGGTACAAGGTAGAATATTTTGCAAAAAATATGAAACCTCAATAATAAAGAAAAATTCTTACCTGGGCATCAATTCCTCCAGCATAAAGCTATTGTAATGAAAAACATAATAATTACTAACGACATAGAATAAACATCAAAACAAATAAACATTCAATATTGTCAATGGTAAGTAAACATACAGAGTGAAAGGGTGTTCCATTTTTCCCATTAAAGATGAGCCATAGATGCAACAGAGCCTATACAACACCCAGCACCCAGTTTTGCTAGCACAATCATGCTGTTAATGTTTATGTGATCGCTTTTTGTTTTGCTAATGATATAGTCACTGCTATACAGTTGTTTTGGTAGTTTGGTGCATCTATACAGTATTGAATTTAAAATTTCAAATGACAATTTAAACATTAAAATGGATTATAGACAAGACTTCTTTTAGAATCAGAATACCTACCATTGGCCACATATTTTAAACAACTACTCTTGATAAGTGAATAAAATCTATCGACATGTTTAAATTCTGCATACCAAAAGATTAAGTGAAGTTCTTGAAAGATACACACACACATCACCATTTTCGCTGAACCCTGGTTAGTGTTAATCAAATAAAGCAAATGAAACAAAAAATGTTGCCTACCTACATTTGTTCAACATTTGCAACAAGAATTTACCTTTACATCAGTTCCCAAAGGACTGCACTGGTCCTGCTTTGGCTTATTCTTCGTCCTCTTTGCTGGCCTATCTTGACCGACCATAGAGAAGGAGATGGCCATTTTCTTGTTTGGTTGATATTGTAGATCGGGCGGAAGGAAAACGCGCGTGTTGATGAAATCGCTTTGGGGATAAAAATACATGGTCGGAATACGCGTTTCGGATGGAGAATCTTTTAAATCGTAATTGGTTGCCTTCGTCAACAAGAGTCCCGAAGTCAAATCGCAAAGAGCCCAAAGTTTCTAAAACAAGAAACAATATATGTAACCATTGATGTGGTCAATTTTTTCCTAGGTTAACAGCACTGTGCTCCGCAGTATCATATCGGCATAATACAAATGCATTGGTCCACCTAAGTTTTAATAATTATAATCATATTTATTTAAAAAAAAAAATTTTTTTCAGACCAAATTTTAATCAGTAGGACCCAGCTAATGTGATGGGAATTAATAATGCACCATTTCACACTATGATCTGATGGTTCCTTGATAATGGACATAAAAAAGAAATGTGAATTCAATATCATAAAAATCATGGAATATATCCTGAAAGAAACCTTGATCATCAAGCTCTGCTATCAATGTCGGGCATGGTGTCATTAGAACTGCGTCGGAAAGAATGTAGTCTTGCGTTCCTGTATAAATTGTTACATGATGACATTGATGCACCGGATTTATTAAGAATGTTGAACTTTCATATTCCTCGAGGGAACTACCGTGGAAATAATACGTTTTATTTACCTACAGCCAAGACAAATTTATTAAAGAGGTCCCCAATGTACACAATTTGCAAACTTTGTAACATGCATGTTGAAAACTATGCTATAATTAGGGATGGGCGATAACTGTTTTCACCTATCGATAAGTATCGGGTACTTACCTATCGATATATTTTACTTATCGATATGCCAATAATTATCGAAATATCGATGGTTATCGATATGTTGATAGTTATCGATATGTCGATAGTTATCGATATGTCGATAGTTATCGATATGTCGATAGTTATCGCTAGGGATGGGCGATAACTGTTTTCACCTATCGATATAAGTATCGGGTACTTACCTATCGATATATTTTACTTATCGATATGCCGATAATTATCGAAATATCGATGGTTATCGATACACCGATAACTATCGAAAGATCGATAACTGCCGCTATATCGATAAGTATCGGTATATCGATAGTTCTCGTTATGGCGATAGTTTTTAATATATAGGTATCGATATAATATTACCGATAATTTTTTTGAAAGCGTGTCTAAAAACTACACGAGTTTACTTTTATATTTTGGCGGAAGAGCCCGACAAGACAAGAGGGCTCTTTTAACAAAATATGAAAATAACCGAATGCAGTTCTTGCAACTTTAATGGAGTTACCATATTAGCTGTGCAATTATCGCAGGGCTCTTTAGCTTTCTACAATGCAATTACCGCTGTAATTAAGCGGTAATTGCACGCCTCATTTGAGAGAAATATTCGACGTATCAATAGTTATCGACAGGGATAGTTATCTTATCGAGTTTTATTAATAAAATCCATTTTCCAGTTTATTCTCGTGTAAAGTGACTATTAATAGTTACTCGACGTTTCTTCGCTACCTTTATCAAGAGTTTTTTGTTAGATTTCGTAAATGTTAATCAATTGAAACTGTATATCTAAATTTGAAGTGTTCTTAGCTTTTTCGGTTTGTTTGTGACTGGTCCTCTCTAACCATCAATCAGATACCGATACATAGGCCATGATGACACCCTTTGATTGTCTTCTTTATTTTATCTAAATTCTAAAGAGTAGCCATTTTGATGCAACATTTTGTTCAAGTTTTTGAAGTGCTTCTTTTTTTGAGCAATCGTCAGTAAGACGAAAAGATCTATTTTCTAAAGATTTTATTACTGCGTTTATTTGGCATGGATGATGATGTGACGTAGCGCTTCTCTTGAGAAAGGGAGCAAAGTTAAGTTTCCGAAACGTCGAGCAACTAAAAATAGTAAATTTACACGAGAGTAAACCCGAAAATGGATTTTATTAATAAAAATAGTAGCGCTCGTTGAAATCTCAACAATAACATAATTTTATTGTACCAATAGTTATCGACATATTGATATATCAATAGTTATGGACATATCGATATATCAATAGTTATCGACATATCGATATATCAATAGTTATCGACATATCGATAGGTATCGATATATCGATTTTTTTAGCTCCACCTATTGTTATTCCATATATCGATAACTATCGATACCTATCGATATATCGAAAAAAATTCCCATGCCTAGCTATAATACATATGAATAGTTCATGTATACGACATATTTTTTAGATTACTTAGTTTACCTACATATGTTTTTTTGTTCTTCTTTTCTATTCTATTCGTATTTTTTATGATAATTGATAAGCAGTGTTTGGAAGAGCTTTATGCCGATATGTTAATACATTTTCCTTTATATCGTATTTTAGTTTTTGGTTGGATAATGATTATTTTTTAGTTAATGCACACATATTCATCCAGCTCCTTTTTTTTTATATAGCAGATGAAACTACCAAGCTTGTGGTCTGTCATTGATCAGGGACAGACATAAACTTCTTGGAGACAGCTATCTGGACCTGGGAAGATTTCGTCGAAACTGGAAATATTTTCGCATTCCTGATGGGTCTTAGGTAGAGAATTTTGAAAATTTTAGAAAGAATCATACTTGAAAAAAATCAATTATTTACATCCTGCTATGTGTTGTGGTTGCCCGTGTGGCGCAGTTCAGTTAAAGCTGAACTGTGGTTCTAAGGGTCCCTGGTTCGAATCCGGGTTTGGGCATGAATATTTGTAAATGTATAGTGGGTTGGGTTGGTAGAGCAGCCTTAGCTGAAACCCCGCCCACTCAACAATAAAATAAAATAAAAACATGTGTATTGCTCCCAAACTTTTGGATTATTCCGAAAAAAAGGGTCCTTTCCATCAAAATTTTTTTCTTACTTACTACCTACCTATTACACGATCTACACGTGCAGTGACATCCGACAGACAGTGCAAAGACCCCATTATGGTCAGGTGCAACTCAGCAGTAGTCCTGGCCTAAAAGTAAGCCTTGGAAAGAGTAAGGGAGTCAAATGAGGTAAATTTATTTTAATATCAATCCAGCAGAGCATTGCGGGCAATGAAAATGTAGACAGGTGAGCACAGACGTGCATTAGTCACTGTCGGGGTTTGTACTCAGTTCACGTTAAAATGGTACGAACAGCTGTCCCATAACTTAAAAATATCTTAAGGCAGCCACAAAATTCCTAGAAGTGAGTAGGAATCAGCCATAATGGGTGTTTTGACAGGACATTGGATAGTTAGCTATGAGTCACCACTACAAATAGTTTAGTCTGTATTTAATTTAAATTTAGGACATTACTAGAAATACCAGGTGTAACATCCTACGTCAACGATCACCATTATTCTGGCGAAATGTAGAAATGCTAAATAATATACAGGGTTGCTGATTAGTCTTGAAACATTCAATTATTGAGGAAAATATACAAGATATCAAAAACAATTTT
>NW_022170249.1:7618285-7628720 GCF_008802855.1 Photinus pyralis
ACAGTAGAACCCCGATTATCCGTGCGCGAATTATCCGGGATGCGGATTATCCGTGCCATGCTTGCGCGTTTTTGAAATTACATTTTTAAAGTTTTAATTGAAATACCATTGCCGTAAATCACTTGACGAGAATTTTCGCTAGTCCATGAGGGAGACGCAGGCTGTAATACCGAGTGCGCGCATGCTCAGAGAATTATCTTTCATCAGCCGATGCAGGTTAAGCGGAATTTAGCCATTTAGCATTATAGCGCATTTGACTGCGTGCTACATGTAAGTTGCAACTGTACTTGTATTAGACCTTATCTAGAATTCTGTTTTTTTTCATTGTGTTATGAACTTTTTTGTAGAATTTATTGTACATACCTTAATTTGATTTTTTTCTTATATTTTTAGTATACATACGTATGCCTACCCTAAGAAACAATAAATTGTTTGGATTATCCGTGCTTTTCAATTATCCGTGCGCCATCCGGTCCCATTGAGCACGGATAATCGGGGTTCTACTGTACAACTAAAGGTATGCGTATGCAAAATCTGAGACCAATTGGTTGTCCTATGTAAAAGTGATGCATGTTTCACTTTCAAAAATAGCATCTCAGGAAATAATTCGGTGGGAGGTCCCCCTTTTAGACAGCGAAATTTGATGGCCGTCTGGCACACCTTCAAGGTATAGGCTACCTACTGCAAAAAATTCCAGGACCCTAGGACCATTCCCCTAGAAGTAGTTCGAAACAGCAGAAGTGGGTCCAGACGGACAAAACCCAAACAATAGCACATTTTTCGCTAAAAAGTTAGCATTGCACATGCGTTAAACCAAATTTTTAACACTGCGCATGCGCAAAACCAAAAATATCGATGTGCACGGAATACTTGGCTCAAGCCCTTTCAAATGAGCCCCATATCGCCCAAATCGGTTCTGTGGTGTAGATGGAGTACATATGACGGACGGACGGACGATATAGCGATTTTTCACTTTGAGGAAAATACGCTAAAAACTTACATAGGTAATTATCGGTCTTAATTCAATAAATTTTAAAACTATAGCGTTTACTCGATAACCCGGAAATGATTGAGTTTTGGACATTATGCTTCTTACAAATTATGTTTAAAATTGGAAGTAGAATTGAAATATTGAGTGGTGTTCCATTTAAAAAAAATGCAATTGTGGCGTGCCATGTATAATTAAAATAATTACTGCCTAGTAGACATTGAAGAACCCTAACACGTTTGTATAAAATTGTTTTTGATATCTTGTATATTTTCCTCAATAATTGAATGTTTCAAGACTAATCAGCAACCCTGTATATTATTTAGCATTTCTACATTTCGCCAGAATAATGGTGATCGTTGACGTAGGATGTTACACCTGGTATTTCTAGTAATGTCCTAAATTTAAATTAAATACAGACTAAACTATTTGTAGTGGTGACTCATAGCTAACTATCCAATGTCCTGTCAAAACACCCATTATGGCTGATTCCTACTCACTTCTAGGAATTTTGTGGCTGCCTTAAGATATTTTTAAGTTATGGGACAGCTGTTCGTACCATTTTAACGTGAACTGAGTACAAACCCCGACAGTGACTAATGCACGTCTGTGCTCACCTGTCTACATTTTCATTGCCCGCAATGCTCTGCTGGATTGATATTAAAATAAATTTACCTCATTTGACTCCCTTACTCTTTCCAAGGCTTACTTTTAGGCCAGGACTACTGCTGAGTTGCACCTGACCATAATGGGGTCTTTGCACTGTCTGTCGGATGTCACTGCACGTGTAGATCGTGTAATAGGTAGGTAGTAAGTAAGAAAAAAATTTTGATGGAAAGGACCCTTTTTTTCGGAATAATCCAAAAGTTTGGGAGCAATACACATGTTTTTATTTTATTTTATTGTTGAGTGGGCGGGGTTTCAGCTAAGGCTGCTCTACCAACCCAACCCACTATACATTTACAAATATTCATGCCCAAACCCGGATTCGAACCAGGGACCCTTAGAACCACAGTTCAGCTTTAACTGAACTGCGCCACACGGGCAACCACAACACATAGCAGGATGTAAATAATTGATTTTTTTCAAGTATGATTCTTTCTAAAATTTTCAAAATTCTCTACCTAAGACCCATCAGGAATGCGAAAATATTTCCAGTTTCGACGAAATCTTCCCAGGTCCAGATAGCTGTCTCCAAGAAGTTTATGTCTGTCCCTGATCAATGACAGACCACAAGCTTGGTAGTTTCATCTGCTATATAAAAAAAAAGGAGCTGGATGAATATGTGTGCATTAACTAAAAAATAATCATTATCCAACCAAAAACTAAAATACGATATAAAGGAAAATGTATTAACATATCGGCATAAAGCTCTTCCAAACACTGCTTATCAATTATCATAAAAAATACGAATAGAATAGAAAAGAAGAACAAAAAAACATATGTAGGTAAACTAAGTAATCTAAAAAATATGTCGTATACATGAACTATTCATATGTATTATAGCTAGGCATGGGAATTTTTTTCGATATATCGATAGGTATCGATAGTTATCGATATATGGAATAACAATAGGTGGAGCTAAAAAAATCGATATATCGATACCTATCGATATGTCGATAACTATTGATATATCGATATGTCGATAACTATTGATATATCGATATGTCCATAACTATTGATATATCAATATGTCGATAACTATTGGTACAATAAAATTATGTTATTGTTGAGATTTCAACGAGCGCTACTATTTTTATTAATAAAACCCATTTTCGGGTTTACTCTCGTGTAAATTTACTATTTTTAGTTGCCCGACGTTTCGGAAACTTAACTTTGCTCCCTTTCTCAAGAGAAGCGCTACGTCACATCATCATCCATGCCAAATAAACGCAGTAATAAAATCTTTAGAAAATAGATCTTTTCGTCTCACTGACGATTGCTCAAAAAAAGAAGCACTTCAAAAACTTGAACAAAATGTTGCATCAAAATGGCTACTCTTTAGATAAAATAAAGAAGACAATCAAAGGGTGTCATCATGGCCTATGTATCGGTATCTGATTGATGGTTAGAGAGGACCAGTCACAAACAAACCGAAAAAGCTAAGAACACTTCAAATTTAGATATACAGTTTCAATTGATTAACATTTACGAAATCTAACAAAAAACTCTTGATAAAGGTAGCGAAGAAACGTCGAGTAACTATTAATAGTCACTTTACACGAGAATAAACTGGAAAATGGATTTTATTAATAAAACTCGATAAGATAACTATCCCTGTCGATAACTATTGATACGTCGAATATTTCTCTCAAATGAGGCGTGCAATTACCGCTTAATTACAGCGGTAATTGCATTGTAGAAAGCTAAAGAGCCCTGCGATAATTGCACAGTTAATATGGTAACTCCATTAAAGTTGCAAGAACTGCATTCGGTTATTTTCATATTTTGTTAAAAGAGCCCTCTTGTCTTGTCGGGCTCTTCCGCCAAAATATAAAAGTAAACTCGTGTAGTTTTTAGACACGCTTTCAAAAAAATTATCGGTAATATTATATCGATACCTATATATTAAAAACTATCGCCACAACGAGAACTATCGATATACCGATACTTATCGATATAGCGACAGATATCGATTTTTCGATAGTTATCGGTGTATCGATAACCATCGATATTTCGATAATTATCGGCATATCGATAAGTAAAATATATCGATAGGTAAGTACCCGATACTTATATCGATAGGTGAAAACAGTTATCGCCCATCCCTAGCGATAACTATCGACATATCGATAACTATCGACATATCGATAACTATCGACATATCGATAACTATCAACATATCGATAACCATCGATATTTCGATAATTATTGGCATATCGATAAGTAAAATATATCGATAGGTAAGTACCCGATACTTATCGATAGGTGAAAACAGTTATCGCCCATCCCTAATTATAGCATAGTTTTCAACATGCATGTTACAAAGTTTGCAAATTGTGTACATTGGGGACCTCTTTAATAAATTTGTCTTGGCTGTAGGTAAATAAAACGTATTATTTCCACGGTAGTTCCCTCGAGGAATATGAAAGTTCAACATTCTTAATAAATCCGGTGCATCAATGTCATCATGTAACAATTTATACAGGAACGCAAGACTACATTCTTTCCGACGCAGTTCTAATGACACCATGCCCGACATTGATAGCAGAGCTTGATGATCAAGGTTTCTTTCAGGATATATTCCATGATTTTTATGATATTGAATTCACATTTCTTTTTTATGTCCATTATCAAGGAACCATCAGATCATAGTGTGAAATGGTGCATTATTAATTCCCATCACATTAGCTGGGTCCTACTGATTAAAATTTGGTCTGAAAAAAATTTTTTTTTTTAAATAAATATGATTATAATTATTAAAACTTAGGTGGACCAATGCATTTGTATTATGCCGATATGATACTGCGGAGCACAGTGCTGTTAACCTAGGAAAAAATTGACCACATCAATGGTTACATATATTGTTTCTTGTTTTAGAAACTTTGGGCTCTTTGCGATTTGACTTCGGGACTCTTGTTGACGAAGGCAACCAATTACGATTTAAAAGATTCTCCATCCGAAACGCGTATTCCGACCATGTATTTTTATCCCCAAAGCGATTTCATCAACACGCGCGTTTTCCTTCCGCCCGATCTACAATATCAACCAAACAAGAAAATGGCCATCTCCTTCTCTATGGTCGGTCAAGATAGGCCAGCAAAGAGGACGAAGAATAAGCCAAAGCAGGACCAGTGCAGTCCTTTGGGAACTGATGTAAAGGTAAATTCTTGTTGCAAATGTTGAACAAATGTAGGTAGGCAACATTTTTTGTTTCATTTGCTTTATTTGATTAACACTAACCAGGGTTCAGCGAAAATGGTGATGTGTGTGTGTATCTTTCAAGAACTTCACTTAATCTTTTGGTATGCAGAATTTAAACATGTCGATAGATTTTATTCACTTATCAAGAGTAGTTGTTTAAAATATGTGGCCAATGGTAGGTATTCTGATTCTAAAAGAAGTCTTGTCTATAATCCATTTTAATGTTTAAATTGTCATTTGAAATTTTAAATTCAATACTGTATAGATGCACCAAACTACCAAAACAACTGTATAGCAGTGACTATATCATTAGCAAAACAAAAAGCGATCACATAAACATTAACAGCATGATTGTGCTAGCAAAACTGGGTGCTGGGTGTTGTATAGGCTCTGTTGCATCTATGGCTCATCTTTAATGGGAAAAATGGAACACCCTTTCACTCTGTATGTTTACTTACCATTGACAATATTGAATGTTTATTTGTTTTGATGTTTATTCTATGTCGTTAGTAATTATTATGTTTTTCATTACAATAGCTTTATGCTGGAGGAATTGATGCCCAGGTAAGAATTTTTCTTTATTATTGAGGTTTCATATTTTTTGCAAAATATTCTACCTTGTACCAAATGGAGCCCAGCTATACATAAATAAACTGTTTTTTAATTTCAAAATTCAAAAAATTTAAATTGTTTTTTAGTTTGTTGAATCGTTTTTGAATTTTTTTAATATCCTTGTGTTATATTTTTAAAAGATAATAGACCATCTATTTAGACTCTAGATCTACAAGGTGTTCCATTTCAAAAATTGATAAATTTTTTACCTGGCTCAGTATACAGGCCGTGCGCTATAGCATGCTGAATAAAGGTGCAGATTGAATATGACATCAGCAACTGCCGGAAAATCTTGTTGATTGAAATTCCTACTTTAGTGGCGTTCATTTAAGCGTATCTTGCGCTTATAATATCATGCTCGTTATTATGACTTATGTACTGCACTGGAAATTCTGAAAACACATTGTGCATATCTTCCTAAGTAAATATAGCGTCATTCTATTCCTTACGCTAGCGAAAATATTCAAAGTTTCTTTTTCTTTCTTGTTTTTTTAATAACAAACAATTAAGGATCCTATAAAAGTGTCAAAAATAGGACATCCTGTATAATTCATGTCAGTAGTTGCCATTTTGAATTTCATTTTTTGTGAAACTTATAATGAAAAAGGCATATGTTATTCGAAATGAATCAGTTTCAAAAATTTTTAAACGATAATCGGCACAAAACTGCAAAATATTTAACCTAACCTATCTTCACTAATATCAAAGTTAGCCATGCACCTCACTCGATCTGGAACACCCTGTATGTCACATGTTTTTACAGTCGTCATTATCTAGCATGTCTGTTCATGGTGTAGGTGTAGGCTTTGGTCCAAGATTCTGGCGTCGGAACCTCATTAACCCTACACTTCTTGAAAAACTTGTTAATATTAAAAGTTGTCAGATAGGCTTACAATAAAAATAATTTCTCTTATACAGGATGTACCAGAAACCCCGAACATAACCTTAAAACCTGAGAAATATTAATTTGTGATGCACACCAAATTGAAATAGCAGAGCCATTTTGTTTTTGACAAATAGGGGATAGATTACCCGTTCTAACTCATCTTTGAAATAGATCAAAAGTTAACTTTGATATTAGGTGTCAAAAGGAACCCTATAATTAACACTATTCAATCGAGAAATGGAAACTATTCAATCGCAATTACTTTCTATACCAAAAATTAAAAAAAAACGCGAGATTTCAGTCGTTTTTATCAGCAAAGCTCTATCACTACTTTGATGTATGAAAATCAAGGGTGGCTATGAACTGGAATGTGAATGACACAAATAAAACTATACCATTCCGTTTGACCACGCCCATAAATAACAAGTTTTTTGAGAAATGCATAGTTAAGTATCTTTCGACGCCAGAATCTTGGGGCATCCTGTATATTCATTTTTTGTCAATTGAGAGGTCGCTTGATGTTTCGTGGAATATTTTGCAAGAAAGTGAAACCTAGAGAGAAACCATTAACTATCAAGAAAATTTATATTGACATTGATTCTAGCCATCGGAGGCCTCCGAAACAAAAATACAGCTACCCGTTTTGGATGACGTCGAACCACCAGCGAAGAGATTGCGTGAAAAAATTGACTTAGAGAAATGATCAACTTAACATTTGAACACCCTTTGTTTTCTTTTTAAACAGTGTGGCGTTTGTATAAAGAAAAGTCGTCGCGAGCACTTTTGGAACAATGTGAAAGTTGATAGGCAAAAAAAGCATGTATTAATTTTTTTGTACATATGGTTATATACTAACTTTTTTAACAATAACGAACGAAAAATAAATTTCATCTCTTCAGTGGTTTACGTGTTTATTCTGCTGCTGATATAATTTTTGGATTAAATTTGTATAAAGCCTTGTATTTCGTACATAAATCTCAATAAGAATTCTGTCAAGTTAATGGAAATAAAGAAATATTTTGTATATGTTTGTAGACAGAATCATTCCATAAGTACGTAATTTAAAAATAGTTTGTGAGTAAATTGTTACATGAAATACATAATACTATTACGTTTTCAGGATTCAAATATTTAGTACGAAGGATGCCTATAAATTTTAGGGTAAGTTTTGCTATTAAGATTGATTTAAATGATAATTATAAATATCTTTTTTGTTTAGTGATGCGAGTAATTGTATTTTTAATATTTTTTCAGTTATATCAAATTTTTGTCTTATTTTATGTTCATCTATGAATTTTAATAGTTTGTAAGAATTGTCACGATGGTTTTGTCTTTTCTAATTAAATATAAAAATTTTTATTTTTTATTTCAATATGGTCGCTCGTATGTACAGGTAGGATCAAAAGTTATGTCCTACAGATACATCAATTCTACCATTTTCTTTACAATTTATTTCAACTTCGTTTCTAAATTCAAGTTAGTCTTGAAATAACCAAAGCACCATAAAACCAGAAAAATTAAATTTTGGTTTATACTTGCACAAAGCACACTGGCAATTTTCGAGATTTGATACATCTATGTGTGTAAGATCATAAGCTGGAAGAGGCTTCCATGCTCTCGATGAAATAATACTGATGAAAAGAGCAAATGAGCAAGATTATTTTTTTGAAAAATATAAATAAAATGAGCAAAGGATGAAAATGGTAGAACCATACGCACCGAAAATATTGAGCTCAGTTTTTTTTGGAGCAGGTTAGACGCAAGCTGACGAACCAAGGAGACATGTATTGGTGCGACAAAGCGATATAGCATACATTCAAAAATGAACACTTTGCAACTAGTAACACGTCACATAAGAATGGCCGAATGTTATACTTCAGAAAGTAGTAATTGGATGGTGGTGGATTCATAACCTTGGGTCTATTTCATGTTTTCTGATCTACTTAAGGGACCTTATGTACGATAAAAGGCGGTTAAAATTACGAATGTGATAGACAAACGATACTTGGTACAAAACAACATCGCATTTTCAGATAATAAAAATGTGACATAGGAACACCCTATATAGTGATTTTATTAAATCTTAATTATTTCAGTTATGTTTATCTGTGGTTATTTGAAGTATTTTGGACCTATGTCTATGATTTTGGATATGAAACTTTGAAGCTGTCATATGATGTATATAATCTTACTCGTAGATATAATCAAAGACTATACAGGGTGTCTGATGTCACTTTTTTGTTATCTGAAACATGCGACGTTATTTTGTTTTTTTAATTAAAGATTGGGATTCCGTGGAAAATACACCTTTGTTAATTGAACGGTCTTCCTAACTCATACAACTAGGAAAGTTAGCAATAGTGCTGACCCAATTTGGAAGGTACTGATAGAATAAACAATCCTATCCCAATGAACATTTTGAGTTTTGAAAGAGTCACTGTTATATTACAGTTACCACATAATAGAACATATAGTTATATAGTAAATAGCTTGAAATTATTACATCACCAATATAAACCTTTTAAAGAGCTTAAATGGCTGTCTCTATAACGGTTTCGGTGCCTTTTTTATGTTTTTATATACAACTAAAAGATTTATAAGTGGTAGTGATGTAAATGTGTTAAGAAACATTACATCACCACCTTATAAAACTGTTTGAAGTGGGAGGTGTTTCCGAAAAGTGATATAAGTGTTTACGTTACTTTTGTGTAACTGTTTCCTAGTGGTTGTGGTGACTTCCTAATTACTAACCTGTGTAACTACTTGATGTGCGCATGTTGTAAATTCTGTTCAGGTTTTCTCTTTTTCTTTAACGGAGTATCAATTTAGTGGAGACTTGTTGTTTCTGTCTCGCCGCGTGATACTTGGTGTACTAATTGTAACATGGTTCCCTAATGTATATTGGCATGGTGATCTATATTTTTTACACTTGGTGTTTTATGTCCGTTGGCCAAAAAAATATGCCGACTCCACTTTATCGACTCAAATATCATTATACCTCAAAAAAATGTAAGCGCCCTTAAAATGTAATTGTTTTTGAGAAAAAATATAGGAGATTTAGCTGCTCAGTTTTCACCAGTGGCGCGTTATTTTTTAGTAACGAAACAGTGCATAAATGTATGTATATTGTAGTAAATAACTACTTAATTTTTTCTACACGAATACTTTATTTGAACAATAGTGTTGCAAAATTACACCTAAGATAATCTTTAAAGAATTTTTGACTCAAAAACTTTTTAACGTTATTTCCGTACGAGCCGCCTATGAAAGTCATAAATGAAATGGAATCCATTTTCTAAAACACGTATGTGTAGGTGCTGTTATATATATTGTAGTAACCTTAGGTTACCAAAAGTTTTAACATCACTGAAATATCACCCTTGGAGATATAATAGCCACAGCCGAGACTTATATACCCGTTTCAGAACCACTAGATCAGCTGTTATTGTTTAGGTACTATTCTTTCTTTCTCACTGTATTATCTCACTGCTGACTGCAGTACCTATCTATAGTTTCAGTTCACACTGTAAAATTTCCTCACATTCTTGGCTTGAATTTCTTCTCCGCAATCTTCATCCCACCATTTTATGGACTTTGTACTTTTATGAAGCAACACACGCGATCAATTCAAACAGTTACATAAAAGCTGTCTCAGTCACTATTATAGAACTTGTAGTAATATCGCATCACTTTCTGGAAATTATGATCACTTTTAGTAATGTAGAAGCGTCAGTAATTTCCTAATAGCTACGTAGTTATATTGAAGTAATTTACATACTCTAATATAAACTCATCACTGACAAGTGATATAAGCAAGTGATATACATTGCTATAAAACTTACTTATATAACTTGAAGTCACAATCGCCAAAAGGTTTATAAGATGATCACCAAAACATTTATATCACTATGGTAATAAAACTTAAGATCCTTCTACTATTAGTAATGCAATACCACTTCTATAAAACCAACATTGCTTTTAGTACTCTTATAAACCTTAATTCTATTTTTATATAACCACAATACCGTTATTCGTCTTTTATAAAACTACACAACACCAAAGGTGGTAATATTTGTTCATTGGGA
>NW_022170249.1:7628820-7720910 GCF_008802855.1 Photinus pyralis
GGGGGGGGGGGCACATGTTCTCATATTATATCTCATTGTATTCTTTAAAGGTCTCAACGAAAGGAACCGTTTTCTACCAACTACTGCCCTTCTTTCTGTCCTCTGATCAAAGTACGGGTTTGGGGGGGGGGGGTTCTCCTTCATGGTACTCCAATGAAAGGTCTCAACGCAAGTAAGTAATCCTCGACCTATTATCGTGATCGGGTATATTCCCTTACACGATACCTCAACAACGGATTGTCGGAAGAGGGTACTCACAAAGGGCGTTCACAAAAGTATGGATCTTGGAGTGCAGAAGTCCTCACGACTATTGGGAAGCTCCCGACACTTTGTTGTAACAATGTAATACAAAATAAATCATGTTTATTGCGCATGTGAACTCTCATTTCATTCAATTTCTTCTTCTCTACAATTCAAAGACTCTTGAAATTATTCCAGTTGACGTATCCAACACATCGACATATGTCGTGTCAATGACTGGCGAGGATACTGCAAGTGAGAGAGAATGGAAAACTAAGAGGGCAAGCTGTCTCTTACGTTTACGCATCTGATTGGTTCTGTGAATTTGATTTGAATGCGATCGCGATCGCTTGTGTTGAAAGAACCAATCATTTGCGTAACCATAGAGACAGCTTGCCCTCTTAGTTTTCCCTTCTCTCTCACCTGCAGTATCCGCGCTTACCACGCACAGTCCATTTATTATATGTCGATGATCCAACATTTGTTTGGTTTTTAAGTTCTGTACTGCTACTGGTAGTATTGCTGCAGTATCAATGTATTGCGACAATTTGTTACTAAAGTTTTATTTCATAAGAACTGATTTTTGATCGCATTGTACTTTACGGCCTATTCTCATACCTAACAAATATACAAACAAAAATTCATAAAAATGTGTCGAACCATTTTGGAGAAGTACGACCACAACACCGTGAAACGAGATTTTTATATATTAGATTAATATTACATTTACATGCATACCATTTTACAGCGAAGCAAGGTTTTTAATTTGTAACCCCCAATCTAGTCGGGATCTTATCATTAATTGATATTTGATCTCTCCAATCTGAACGAATTCTAGTCACTATGGATGCAGGTAATAATAAATGACCGAAGGGGTCCTAATCCTAATTCTAGTGCATTTAACGTAATTTGAAGTTTATCTTATAGATTCTCTCTAAAACATTAACGCTATTCCACTTCTGTATAGTACTGAATTGTGATTCCTTTTTTTTCTTTCTCAAGAAATTTTCACATAAGAGTACTGAAGAATTAAAAAAGAGCGATCTATACTCGTCAGTAGGATAACATTAAAATTTAAAGAACCTATTTAGCGCGAGGTATTTGTGATTAGAGACCTGCGGTTCAAGCCCCCAACGCGACCGAATAAAAAACACTCAATATTTTTTATATTGTAACGGTGCAAAACGGGAATTAAACAGATTAAAAAACACAAATTTGAAAGTCATTGAATAACTCGAAGAGGTACGTATAAATTTATAAAGGTTACGATGTAAGATATTAGTGTAGTACTTATAGACGGCCGCACCTAAGCAAGGCGGGCCGACACGCGCTAACAGTCCTACTCTGCATTACAATGATGATCGCGGGCGGCCCTGTTCACATTTCTGACGTCACGCATCTTAATTAATATTACAACAAAAAATAATAATTGTCGAAATAAAGTAAGTAATCTTATAACCTCTCTAATTACCTAATGAATATATTCTCGAATAAGTGTGGGAACATTTTAAATGTGTGGCAAGATCGCGCAGCGCAATGATTTTCGCCAACTGTTTTATTTTAAATATTTATGGCGCCATTAGCATAATAACTCAAAAATTTGCATGTTTAAGCCGTACTTGTTGACCAAATTCTCAAAAATCTAGTCGTAATTGTGTTTTCGTGTATTTACGAAATTTATGTGTACATACGTTATCAAGTACTTACCAATTATAAATAGATATGTATTTTTCTTCGCGACTTGGTACGAATGGCCTTCAGTTTTCGTAAAAAAATTTAACCTGGGTATCAGAATGTTTATCGCTTTCGTAAATAGTTCTTGTAAATTTTGAATGCATTTTAAACAATTGCGTGGATTTGTCCGTATACATGCGAAGGTCTGAGGTTCAATTACATTTTTGCTACATATAGGTCTAATTTAATCTGTCATGCAGACGAACCAGAACTTGTTTTAGACTGGGTACTACAATTTATTGCCGAATTGCCTTGTACTAATCCTCATAAATTTCTCGTGCTATTACTTTATTGGTTAGAAAGACTGCGTCAGTGTAATATTATTACGATGAAAATGTTTGCCTTTATGAGTAACTTGTGTAAAAAACCATAAATTAAAATGTAGTGTCTTGCTAAATGGGTGTTTTCATTATGAACGATAATTAGTAAATGGTATGACATTATTTCCAGTGCCTATTTTGTAGTAGGAATCGTCACTATAGTTGACTGTGTAAGGATTTGTAACAGTTGGACACACACCTCACTGGTTGACGCGGCAAAATATTTGGATTTTCGCCCAGAAGATCTAAAATCTCTATCGTACCGTTTAGAAAAACATTAAAAGACATTTCTATTTGGCATCTCGTCTAACTTGAATATCTTCGGTAGACCTATGTTTACAGCGGCGAACACCTGTTTATTTTAAAATTAATTAGATTTTACGAAGTGATAAAGAACTACTTATCGCAAGAATGAGATAAACTTTCAAAAAACGCTTAACGCAATTATTCCAGATGACCCTAATATTAACGTAAACTAACTGAATAGTAAACCAAACAAAATATAAAGCAATTCATCCATCTAATTTATTTGCATTACAAAAGGCAATTCAATTTGTCTGCGGTAGGGGTAAGGGAATATCACTCTAAATTTGATTCAAATTTGAAAAAATGGGTGGCACCGCTTTTGAAATAATGAAGTGTGGGTCAACCGGAAGTGAAATAAATCCGATACATTTTAGCTAACACAGTTTTTAAAAACCCTATAATAAAGCACACATTCTCAAAAATCTACGTACTCTATTCTGCCATATAATTGACTTTGCTTGTCGTGCCACTCTATGAACATTTAAATGCAATTTTCCTACGCGCTTTTCGAAAAGAAAACTTCGCGTTCCCTTCCCTGTCAGGCATCCACAACTATTTTTCTAATATAGCAGACCCTCCGCTTATTTATACAGCAGTACCTCTAGAATACGTGTGTCTAGCATCCTATATAATTATAGTAACATAATTACCACTACAATTTTACATTCGCAATTTTATAAATAGAATATTTTTGAACCCAGCTGGAAGATTTCTATTATTTTTTATTAGATACAAATGCATAGTTTTAATTCCTTCTAGATGTGTCCACACATAACACATATACGGAGTGTTAAAAAAAACTCACAAATTTTGCAATCCATGCAACCATCGGAAACATTGGAAATGATAACCGTATAACGTCATATGTAAAACACAAATAAAAGTAAAACCTTATTCACCCGGGATCACTTTGCTGAATAATAAAGCCTCATTATAACGTGCTCGTAATCCTATTAAAGGAGATGTGCGAGAATTTATTGGAATTATAACAAAACAATTGCGCAATCGGTAGTATCCGTTACTTTTCTTTAATCTACCGAATGCGGCCGCGTACGGTACAATCAACACTTGACGCGACTCCACTGTCTTCTTTTCTGTTTGACGAAACTGGTAACTTCATTCCCATACACAAAATATAAGCATTTCCAATGCTAAAAGGTCCGATATTTGATCCACGTATAGTACCGACTTATCGACAGAAGCCAAAAAGTCCCGTATCAGAGATAGAGTTATTTTATGTCTTAATTTAAATATTTTTGTTTTCCTATTTGACTTATTAGTTGAATTATTGTCAGTATGTAAGTGGAAGGACGGCACATAGAGCATCTTCTTTAAGTATTTTGCGTATTAAGAAACATCACTGTTCGTTTGTTTTTAATAATGTAATTTGTGGAAGACATTACAAAATCAACTCGTATCTCTTCAACAAATTACATTATTAAAAACAAACGAACGGTGATGTTTCTTAATACGTAAAATATTTAAAGAAGATGCTTTATGTGCCCTTCTTACATTTGCACACAGAAAATTCAGCCACTTAAGTCAAATGCAGGGAAAAAAAATATTTAAATTACGACACAAGATCAACATAACGGATTTATGGCTCAGTGGTAGAGCATTGGGTTATAAATCCACAGGTCGGGTGTTCGAATCTGGGTTGAGGTGAATTTTTCATCTGTGGCGGAGATGGAAATTACCTTAGACCAATTCCGAGCATTCTACCGGCTACTCCGAATTAGGTTTTCCTGCAGTTTTCCTAATTCGTAAGGTAAATACCGGAGTAGTATAGACCAACTTAAGACCTTCTGCAGAGGCACCTCTAAATAGCATTATGCGGGTCACTCTGTAATTGGGCGCATGCCTGTTGAGGGCCCAAAACAAGAGAGGGATAATAATAATAATAATTTTAATCCGTGCGATTAGTTAACCAGGCTAGACCTGAGTTCTCACAAGAAACACCGACCATAATAATAATAACTCTATCTCTGAAACACTTAGTTTACGGACCTATGTTGATTAAAACTTTTTCACTTCTTTTCATGAGTACTATAGGATGGATAAAATATCGGAAACACCTTGTATAGATCAATATTTGTCCAAACCAGTTGCAATGTAAGTACCGATTCCCTAAAAGTTTTTCATTACTATTCAATGAGGTTAAATTTTTAGCGCCATTGAAGTAAAACGATACTAATCTGAATACCTTATTTTTAAAAGTATAAAGGTAAGTTCATAGCTCTCCGTTCATACGTTTCCGTTTGTCCGTTAGCCAATCAGAAGACAGCAAATTTTTAAATCGTACGTCGTCCGTTTACGACGGAAAAGTTGGTTGAAGTTGAACATTTACGTTTCCGTTGGTCCGTTTTTAACAAGAGTGAGGTTATGTTTGGTACGTTAACAGCGTTCGCCTATTCGTTCTTCACGGTAATAATCAGATAGCAACGTATTCTTACTTTCGTACCATTTTTACATACTGAAAATCGCGGAGGGTACAGTACAAAATAAAATTTAGGTTATGGTTATACGTTGCACTTGTACAATGTGGCAGGATTTCTATGAACCTTAACAAAATTTTCAACGCAACGGATGAACGGAGAACTATGAACCCACCTTTACGTAGATAAATCGGATCACTCTGTAATTGAGCGCAAGTTTATTGAGGGCCCAGAACAAAAGAGGGATAATAGACAGATACAAAATCTATTGAAAATCCTCGTAAATGAAAGCGGGTCTGATTTTGGAATTCCCACGCGATTACACAAAATTACGCAATCCGCCAGTAAGCAAAAAGTGTCATTGAAAAGTGTTATCTGCATACAAATAGCGGCAGTCGTGTGACTGATTACGTTATGCAGTTTATTTTTAGTCCACACTTTTTTTGGTTTTCCATGTGCTTTCCGTGATTTCCCAGCGAATTCTGTTTATGTTTTTGGCGTTTGGTCGAAACACAGAACTCAATGCTTTGGTGTTCACTTACATTTTCCTCGTCGCTTACGGCCCATGCGGCTATTTGTCTTTGAATTTCTTCGGTGGCCATCGTCACGTCAATTACTGAACTCCCGTTTTGCGTTCTCGCACTTAAATGCCGTGCGTCTATTTATAATGCTTAGATTGTTTGCCTCCACCCGCTCCTCAGGCAGGTTCCCCTATCGTTGGTAACTGGTGATCTGAAAATCCTCTTGTTTGCATTGTGCCCTGTCATATAGCGCGTTTCCAGAAAGTCTTCAAATTCTTGGTTAGTTCTACTTGGTGGTATATGGCACGAATAACACGAACGACACTTACACCCAGACAAAACCAATTCTACGTCCAGATTCGTCATTCTAATATACGTATCACCTTTTTTTATCACAGTCATGCCACGAGTTCTTCTTTTATTAGGCTCTTGGTTTATGCCCCTTTCCTGCACGAATCGCTCTAGAGTCTAGAGCATCGTGTACAACATAGCAGAGATTTAGATACAGGTCACCTTACTATATCGGGATGTCTATAGACACTTCGGACCGTCCGCGCTTCCGGTGAGGTGGCCATGTTTCGATCGGGCTACTTCCTTTGTTTTGCAGAATCTTGGCATCACAAGCAAGTCTATTCCATCCCTTGGTTTGTCGGATTTGAACTGCGGAGTTATGTCCTTCATCTCCTCTTGCCTCGTACTCGTTTAGGATTTCATCAAGACCTTCTCCTCGGACGCTTAGATTTCAATAGTGGGGAGAGGGGGGATCGCCGCACATACTTTCATAATTTGATCCCCTAGCAACACCGACATCCCCGTCTTTGTTCGCCATAATCACCAGTTTTACTGTCATCTATTCTTCTAGACATGTTAGGCCCCATTACCTCTTATTTTTGTCAATTTTTATTGCCTTTTAAACCTTGCGCATTAAAGCGTTATTGCTTTCTTCTCCATTGAGGCGTTTTATTACCCCCGCCTCTCGAACGAGTCGGTTATGCTCGCTTTTGGTCTTTACACTCGGCCTTTCTTCGCCGGGCGAGTGCGTTTCTACCTGGGCTCTACTATTGGAAAATTAATGCACTTGTCTTCTTCGTCCACTTATTTTCATATTGACGCGAAATCTGCTCCGCGGCTTAAACCGATCCTGTCTTTCTTACGCTTCGAAGCGACTCCTTTCGCGGCTTAGGATTATTCTAGATACCCCCGCAAACTTACGGGTTTTGTCTTTAACGATTCGACGCGAATACTGTCGTGGATTGACGCGTATTTCCCTACGGCTTTTTCTGAATTGCGCATTTCTCTGCCAAGGCAACTCATTTTTTCTAGTCAATCAAATCCCTAAAAACCCAAATTGATGTATATAAATCTGGTCCGCGTTGAATGAATTCCCATCGAAAACAACCCGCTGCGTACCAGTTTTGGTAACCTCTCGATTTTCTGGCACCGCCAACTTTTGTGCGAATTTAACTCGTCGGGACTGTACTCGGGAACCATTCGCCTAAATAACACATTTAGGGAATTTTAAATCGAATGAAATTCGTTAACAGACTCCCGTTACGACTTACAGATACTTGATCCATTACGTTACCATCAATTCTTGGGTATAGTTACAAAAGTTTTTCTAGAACCGTTGCAAAGATGGCAGATTCTCATTTTTGATACCGTTCTAGTTGGCGAATTCCTTCCACCACGTATAATGGAACACTAACGTTTATTTGCCCAGCATTTCCAGAAATGCTGATGCTGTACCTACCTCCTTTTAGTTAACAATTGTCTTAGCGGTTCCGGTTGGTAACTACGTCCTGTTAGTTATCTTGAGGTAATGCCGTCAAGTAAGCGCCAATGCGTTCATGATCTACTCAATTTTGCGGTTTTAACCATTTTTAGTTGAGGAGTAAAATTCTGTAGCAATAGGTGACCTATTTTAAATGCCAGGCGGCACTTTTCGTAATGAAAATAGGACCCTTATAAAATTCGTATCCATAATATGCTCTAAACTGCTATAGGTAATATTAAAATAACGTGCCCATCAGAAGAAACCCTCTGGTTCATATTGTGGTGGTTCTATATACAAGGGATAAAAAATGCGAATCTTATTCGAGATACATCAAATTCCAATCTGGGTATGTCCAAATGTTCAATTAACTCACTTCTTATTTTTAATAAACCGTAGAACGTTAATGTAACGTCAGTATAAAACTTACGTAGATATAAATTCATGCGATATACGGTATGTATGTATTTGCCACTAAATACGTAAATCTACAGGTAGGTAACCTTTCATGCGACAGGTGTTGATTACTTATCTTACTTATCGATGTAAGTAATTCACGATCAAAGCTATTATAATTTAAAATTGATCTGTACATATTTATAGGTTTCCAATTTGAATACACCGCCGCCGCCGTATTCAAATCGTTACGGTACGCATATAAACAGAAAATAGAAATAAATTTCAAATTTTGAATAAGAATTCGTGTTTGATAAAGTTAAACTACAAAGAATCGAATTGATTGATGCAAATCGGCGGGTGGGCCAGCTAATGCTCCAAACGCCGTAAGGTGCCCCCTTAGTTAGGTAGCCCTAACTGCAGGATATCACACTAACATACGCCATACTGAGACCTAAAAGGTAAGCTTTATTGAAAGAGAAAAAACCCACTTTTATACCTTTGTAATTTAATACTATGATGAGTATGCGACCAAAAAGAAACGAAATTTGGATAAACGAACGGAAACGCAAAGTAGGCAGCCCTTTAAAATTATTGTAAATAATGTTTAATAATAAATGTATTCAGTTCGGAAAGATGTTCAACCAACGCGATTGAGGACATGAATTATTAATACACATCACGAGATTTTGCTCGTCATTGTCTGTCTAAATGACAGTGTTTTGTTTAGGGTGCGGCGTGTTCTTGTAATTATGACTTGAAAATTTGGTGTTCTTCTTGTAGCTTCCATTTTATATACCCAAGAAATTATTATGAGTTTTTAAATGTCATACAGCGACCACTTTTTTAAAACACAGCACATTCTACAGTTCCAAAAGAACACATCGATTACCTACTTTTTTTTCCACAATATTCCACTTCTCGCACGGCTTTTCCACAGAACAAATTTGATGGCAAAATGTGATGTGTCCTTCCCAAGCGTTTTGAAACAGAAAGAAAGTTACTATTAGCTGTAATTCCTTTACACAGAGATTATAGGTCAAGATTTTGAGCAGTTTTCAATACAAAAAAATAATAATAAATGTCTTTATTAAATGTATTACAATACATTTAAAGGGCATGAAAATTAATTCAAAGAAAGCTTCGTTTAACAATTTGCTGTTCTTTCACTTAACCTACTGATGATATTAATTACTTTATAATGAAGTTTAATCCTCTATACGGACGGACAAGATACCTATTAGTGATGTAAAACAAAACAAAAATATCCAGTGAGATGACATGAAAAAACATAAAGGTATAAATGTAAAAGCTACTCCGTTAAAATACATTGTTTTAGCACTGCAATAAGAATCTTTTAGATGACTTATAAAAACAAAATGAATTTAAAGATTTGAAATTATCCGGAATATTGTTATATGTGAATGGCAAATTGAAAGTAAATGACTTCTCGAATTCTGCAGTTTTATGCTGTGGGGGTGAAACCTTTCCTTTATTCCGGACATTAATATTGTGAACATCTGTGCTGTAAGTAATCTTTTGATGTAAGTAATGAGGAATTTTGTTCATAATAATTGAAATGAAATTGAATTGTTGAATAATTTGTTGATAAAAATGTGTGTACATTGTAAGGAATAGCAATATATGTATATGATTGTGGAATATAATGCGACATGCTAATGTCTACTAGACAGTAATAAATAATCTTAATTATACAGGGTTGGTACACCAATATTGAATTTTTTAAATGAAACACCCTGTACATCATTCGATATTTCAATTATTCTCTCCATTTTAAGCAGCATTTGTAAGAAGTATAATGTAGGTAGGTACCTAAATTCTATTGTTTGAAAAATTTATTGAATGATTGAATGTAGTTCCGTTCGCTCGGGAGCCGTGGGTCTATCAAAATAGTGGGACTAACTGCTGATAGGCCCATAGCGGCGCGGCGGTTTGTGATAGAGACGAGGGGACAACTGCGTCTTTGACACCCTACTTGAGGAGGTGGAAACAACCCTTACGTCACCTTCTTTTGTAAGTCGTATTTTTCCAACACACGGTAATGGTGGATGGTCCATCAGCAGGGAAGGTCATTGGTAGCGAGTAGATAAAGGCTATAACTGGGAAAAACACGCCTAACGGATGAGGCAAAGACGCACGGAGAGAACAGGAGCGAGCCAAAACGCCAAAGGTTAGCATGATCCTACCTGGAATCAGGAGGTGGGTAAATCAGTAGACAGCGACAGCGAAAGCAAATCCCTGAAGAGGCAAATCGGGGAGGCACCCTGGACAGTCGCAAAAAAGCTAATCACAGAGGACTACGCTGAAGGAAAAATTAGGTACTTTAAATTATGAAGAAAGTAAAAAAAAAGTATAAATTGTGCAACAACAGCGCATGTTTTAAAACCGAAATAGTTTAATAAATGGTTTGCTTATAAGGTTATAAGGTAGTAGTTAATGGGGAGGGGGTTCTTTACACATAAACGTTTAATGGTCGCTTGGCATACATTGAAAATCTTCGCTAAATAATGCAAGAAGAATCAAGCCCTTAGAGAAATATTGCATTTTCCCTTTGTAGGTACCTATTTCTTCCAACATTTTCCAGATATTCAGTTTTTACATCGCCGGTAGATGTGTCTCGTGTAGACATTCTTTCTGTCCTTTGAGAGTTCCCTCCCTCCGACGCTCCGCTCTGCTGATATTTGCACTGAAAGTTTTGACAACACCAATAGATATGTCCTGATGTTCCACTTGCCCGTTATGAGTACCATCTTCCGACACTTCTTTTTCAAGATATTCGCTTCGTCTTCACCAATAGATTTGTCTCGTCCAGACAATTCATTTTCTCTGTGTGGGTGCTTTCCTCCGACACACCGTTTTCGAGATATTTGCTCTTAAATTTGTGAGTACCGTCCTCCGACAATCAATTCTTGAGATATAAGGAATTATTTATTGGTTGGTAGAAATAATTCCATTCGTTAAGACCTTTCATTAGAGTACCATGGAGGATAAAACCAGCCCCCCCCCCCCTTTTGGTAGGCAGTAATCGGTAGAAAATCGTTCCTTTTGTTGAGACCTTTCATTAGAATACCATGAACCGTACAACGTAGTGTTCACCCCCCCCCCCTTTAAGAAATTTTACTGTTTGTGTTGGTTGTCGCATGTAAAAGGAGTTAGGAAAATTCATGGGGGGGGGGGGGTCAAGACAGCGAAATTTGAGAAATTAGGGAAGTAGTTCTGGAGTTGAAAAGTGCGGTCTCGTCGATGATGACCGAGATGATACGGAGCTTCATTGGCACACTATATCGCTTGGGACTCTGGTCAAAAACAAGAAAGAAGATGTTGTGCCGACGGTGTTAAGGTAGTGATTACGACAGAAGAAAGAAGATTCGGGCGCTAGTGCAGGCAGTCAGGACAGAAAAAGAGATCTGAGAGGTCGTCAACCGAGAGTGACCCGAGGAAAGCGTCAGTGGCCCTATATAAGACAACCGAGGGCGATAAGGTGCGAGATCAGCTCGTCAGACGACACCCAGTATTCGCAAAGCATGTGGTAAGCCTGCAAACCTTCAAGGGAGGTATGATCACCTTTAAAAAAACAGAGGCGGTCATATTGATGGGGAGGAGGAGAACGATGGATAGGAAAAATATATCTTTTTGGCCAGAACAGAGGGCAAGACAGACGAAGAAAACGCGATGGAGACCGTAATTAAAGCTGCACGTCGCTTGGAAGAGAAAAACCTCAGACAGGTAAAGTGTTACCTACACGGCGGCACTCGAGGAAAAGGAGACATGTGTAAAAATAGCGGAGTGTGTCTTATATAAGAAGAGCATTCCAGTATTGCTTCGACGGAAGAAGTGATGAGAGTGGGAAAACGAAGAGGCAGGTGGTATCCACTCTTATTAAGGAAGACGGTAAAAGTACACCGATTTGCTTAAGGGCGCCAAAAAAGGAAGGGGAACGTTAAAGCAGCTCAAAGCGCGAAGGATGGCCACCCCCGTCTGGTTATGAATAAAAGTATTACTGCGGCGAAAGACAAGCTTCGTCAGGAAATGGCGTCGGCGAGCTGCTCGGTAAGGGGTAAGACGGGTTTCACCTACGAGATATAGATGAGATTACAACCGAACAAGAGATCGAGGGGGCCCTCACTAGAAAGCTAGAACTGGACAAGCTGGAGAAGATATTACTCTGGCCAATAAGGGGGCCAGAGGGACGCCCTGATCCTAGTCGATCATAGTCTCACGAGCAAACTGGACAGCAGAATATGGACAAGTATTGACTTTGCCGCATGAGGAAGAAGTGTCCCATAAATCTAAGTCACTTTCAAGTGATAACTTCGGGAATTAAATGTATTTGAACAGTAATTGTTCTTAGTTTGTCCACAATTTGTTAACAGCATTTATTGATTCCAATTACAAACGTAGTTCGTAGGGAGTGCGAGGTGAGACGGCTGCGCTGGAACGCCAACAAAGCAAACGAGATTTCCCAAAGGCGGTACAATGTTCGCGGTGTTTTCTCATAAAATTTGACCTCGATAAATGCAGCTGTTCAGTATGTTTCGATCTTTGACAGAAATATGAGTTTTCATAAAAAAGTATTTACTGAAGCTGAATATCCAATTTTGAAAGTGGACGTGGTCACATAATGAAAGTGTTCGACATAAATCAATCAAATAAGCTGAAAGAAAAATAGGCGCCCAGGGTCAGAGAATACCACGCAACAAGCGATCGATAGAACAAATTAATTAAAAGAAGTTTTTATTTCCGACCGTACTGCGATTTTGAAACAGACGCACTAACACAAAACACCTGGTGAAAATGCGTCGAAACTTCACTCCTGGTCTATAATTATAACACTTGAATTTCAATTTAAAGCACACTGGAGACACTTTAACGGGTACTGGGAAATAACTACTTTGTAAACTCCACTTCTTTCATTCGACTTAAACGCTCACTTTGAACGAGATATTAAAAATCTCTAAATCCTTCCAACTAGCAATATGAACTGTCTTAAATACGGCAGCGTTTTAACGCTAACCAAACAAAATGCAACGATTGACGTCCACCACAAGACAACGTTCATCTCCTCTATTAGAAACCATTTTTAATGCGTCGTTGGACGATAAACTACACCTGTGTATTCTTATGCGATTATTGCGATAACAAAACTTCTTATCTACGACCGGAGATAAACTTTACAAATCCTACGCAATTATTTCCAGATGTTTAACACGTAATAAAATTGAACAAGTAAATAAACTACAAGATGATTATTTAAACAGGATTAACAACCAATCATTCTGATACGAAACAAAATTGACCTAGAATTCGAATAACATGATCGGAATTGTGCTTTATTCCAATTTACAACTTTTAACTCTAAAAATAGTGAAATGCACATATTCCATCGTTACTTTAGGTGCTCATACCAAATAAAATAACCGCATGACCTAGTTTACACAACTATATATCTTGTTAGGATTTTGTAAAACGGGCAGAACAAGTAAGTTGTTATGAGTATAGGGGTCCCCGATCTGTGAATCTTCACCCTATGCTTACGGTTGGCAACTATGGGGAAAAATTACAAGCACTTTACGCCGCTTTCACATCTAGGCAGCAGTTAACTCGAACCTCAGTACGAATAGTGATTCTACTTTGTAGTTATTCTATGGTCGGTTATTGTATGTGATACGGCGCGAGATTTGGGGAAAGATAAATAAAATTAGTTTTGTGCGTCTTGAAGAGATAAGAAAGATGAATTTTATTATTCTCGAGTCTTGGTTTCATGGAGCAAACCATGCCCTAAAAACAGGAAAATGCACCAGCAAGAAAAGGCCTAACATAAATAAATAAATCAAGTGATGGGTGAAAAATGGTAAAATCAAAATTTCAAAATATTCGCTCGTTTAAGAGAAAAGTGCCAATTTCATAATGACCCTTAGTTAATAAAATTATTGTTGAGTCATCTGCCGTTTCCAATTTAAGTATACAGATAAATAAGTGATTTAACCTAACATAGTTTTTTTTTAATGGAACACCCTGTATATTTTAATCTAAAGATAGTATGTTGAATTCCCTTTTCGATATAAAAAAATTTTAAAAAATCAAAAAGGTTAAAAAAGGAAAAGAGTTTTTTTTTAAATATTTTAGTCTATGTTTTGGAATTTTTGTGTGATATTTTTTAAAAGAGGATTTAATACTTATTTGATCTCGTATACTTATTCTGAAAACGGCTGTTTATTCAATAATCATAAAGAGACTTAAAAAAAACGTTCTTCTCACTAAGAAAATATGGGGTTATTCTGAAACTAACACTTATTTAATGTTTCCCCGTTTCTCTTAGAGAGAAAAAATGTTCAAATTTTACCATTTTACGTTTCACTCAAATCACTTCAGCGCATTTTTGAATTGCGAAAAAAAATTATGATTTGGTATCTGGGGTTTTTGAACATGAAAATCATGAATCTGAAATTCGTTTTTGAAAATTCAAAAAATCAATCAATCAATAAGCATTATTCCGAGTATCACAATATCGACCTAAATGGTTGATTTTTTTATATTTGCGGCATTTTCAACTAACGAACTGGAAATCGGATATTTTAATTAAAACAAATTTTTTTTAATAGCCGTTGCGCGGATAAATTCTCTATTTTGTGGCTTCAGTTAGTTGCACATACATTGTATAGCACTCTAGTGTTCAACTATGATTATATACAATCAAAGTCAGTAACTTGTATTATTTAACGAACATAAAATACAATTTATAGGTATATTGCACTCGAAAACATTATCACAAAATTTAACAACAAAGAAAATATATATGGAGCATTCAGATATTGACGAAAATTTCCAAAATAAAGGAAATGGGTACGAATCTTGTTATGAGAATTAATTATCTTATTTAGACTTAGATGAATAGTCTGTCTTTATTAATTACGCACCTACAGAACAGCGAATTGCAATTAAAAAATATTTCTTGTGTTTTCCTTTCTCTCCTTCCTGTCGCAAAAGAAAAGAAAAGGGGTAATCCGGCACGGCATTTTGTTACGTATAGTAAGAAATTGAACAATCCTTCTGATCTCCCTCGTCAATGTCATTTACCTACTTTTAGCTTTAGAAATCATTTTTCAACTTAACATTGAAAGTAGGTGAACAAAATTTCACAACACTTAAAATTAATATAATAATTTCATGACGCTAAGCTGGGCGCAAACAATCGCCTGTGCCATATTTAATTGCTGTAAGAGTAGGTGTTTTAAAACATTCGCAACATCTTAATTTAATTTGACTTAATAGCTTTCTAAACAATACGAAAAAAAACCGACGTTGTTTGCAAATTTGTGTAATTCACATTAAAATATCATTATTAATGCAAGGCGAACCGAAAAAAGGCGTAGTGTAAAATTGGTTGAAACATTAAATTTAAATAAAATAAATTAGGTAAATTTATACCGAATACCAGTATCTATCTATTATTATTATATAGTTTGAGCGGCCACCCGCAGAGTTACAATCGCTCTGTCAATCATTGATCACGCCCCTCAATAATTAATCATGCTCGACCAAAGTTATATCAAGTTATTTATACTCGTTAATTCCGTTTACAAAATGTTTAGTTGCATATCTTCGTAGATATCTTTCAATTCCATCGAATAGGAGTTTATCATATTCTGATCCCTTTTTTTTTGTCAAATCCGTACCTAATGATTATTTATAAAACTTAATGATTATATGTCAAAATCAAAACCTGTGCAAATGTTACGGGTGGCAAAAGCAAGCCTTACGGTCAGATCACTTGCAATATTTAAAAATTTTCCTCTTCTTAATATTTAAAATTGTTGAACGGTAATTTAAGGCACCCAATTCAAGAGTTATCTGTAAAGGTACGCTAGTTTTCAGAATTGAAATTTGAAAAAAATGAATGCCAGTTATTGTTAGTACATTTAAATCAAATTTTTAACTTTTGTTCAGATTCTTAATCTAGTCAATAATTTCTGGCACTATTGCATGTTTGAAAAGGAGCTAAAAACTATTCTGCTTGAATGTTTTTTAAAGTTTAAGAATTAATTGGGATGTTAAACAAGATTCTGATTAATTATTTTTTAATTACTTATTACTTATTATGCTATTTATAATATTTTGTTAAATTATAATTATGTTTTTATTATGTGGTTACTTTCCTTTAAATATTAAAAACGCAAAAGACTATGTCTTAAGTTTATATTGTGACTGATTTGAGTAAACTTTTGTTAAATAAAAAATTACTTTTTACAGTAATAAATGCAAACCTTGATCCAAAAGGTTACACCTGTAGTACACGGCATTGAAAAACCATAAGCAATAATATTCGTTTTCAAACAAATCAATCATCCGCTACATTAATCAGCACTGATACCTAACATTCTGTCAATTGTCATTTTAATTGTTCCAAATTGTATCTTTGATTACAAATTACAGCACTGGCCCCTTATGCTATTTTCTTTTATTTTTAAGCGTGTAAACTGCAGTAAAAGATAATGAAAAGCATTACGGCCTACCCCCGTTCTGCTGGTGTCGTCGGCTTCGTCGTCAGTGAGCTAAATTTCGTCCGGGATGAAGTTGGATCAAGTCGAATTCGCCCTTTGTAACGGTCCTCACGTTACAAATAAAAGGGTGGTTCGGTAATTCTGTTCCTCAGAAGGATTGCTAATACTTATTGGTATCATGTAAAGGGCTGAATTCTATCTTCGCTTGTGGTATAAATTCTTCTGGTAATCCCTTCTTCTGGTTCTGTTGCCGTACCCTTGTACATATAAGCAGGCCACACACTGCAGAAAGCTTATAAACACCCCGAACCCATCTATACTGCGGGAAAATTAATCAGGCTACCGAAGGAATGTATAAAACAAATCCCAGCCTGTTTATCGGACCTGTAATGCAGAAAATTGGCATCTATAAAAATGAACCAACCTGCAGAGTGCAGATTGCGCGAAGAGGAGAGCCGAACTTCGTACAGGCACACTCTTCAAATGTCCCACATTGGAAAGAAGATGAAACCATCTAGGCTGGAAGCCACAAACAATCGGACACATCTAACTAGTAGACACAATACTAAAACTACTTAAAGCGACAGATGTTGGAATACGAATTTGAGCAAACCGACAGCACCATAAGTCAGAAGTTTTCGTGTATTATTACTAAATCTAGGAGTCAGGATATCTTATCTAATCTAAATGTACGTAAAACGCTGTTAAAGGTTTGTTAGAAGTTGATGTGTACGGATGAAAGTTATTGGAGATTAACCACATGAAAAATTGCAAACAGATAATACAACTACAAAGTCATTTTCTACAATATTACTACAAGATTTACAACTCACTTCCTTCCAACATTAAAATGCCACTTGAATTTAAAAAAATAATTTACTGCTACAAACTTTTAGATTCTAGTCATTAACTCATTACTACTCTCAAGTTACAAGATTCATTCCCGTTCCTATTTTTATAGACCAGGGAAATTAGAACGATTTTGCACGAAAGCTAGTAAGTTTTTAAATACAGTTCGTATTGAAATGCGGTTTTCGGTAGGTATAAGTGTTTTGTACAATACTGATTAAGCCATTTTTTGGATATTACGCAAGGAATGCAAAAAAAAGGTACCTATTTTTGCATCATTATTTACAAAATTATAAACATATATGAAAATCTGGAGAAATCGTTACTTGGGAGTTTTCGGGAGCACAAAATCCATTTCTGCGCTAGAAATTGACCGGGGGTGCTCAGGGGCGGCGCTACGGAATACGGGTGGTGCGGTGGAGTGAAAAATTAACAGTGCTGGGCCATTGCTCGAAATCGTTACTCGGGGACATTGACATTTTTTATTGAAAAGTCACCCGCGTCTCCCCAGATCGCTACCCCTGAGCATCCCCGGGGAATTTCGAGAGTAGGTCTGGACTCCGCGACCGCGAAAATACCGGAGTAACGATTTCCGAGCAATATCTCGGTACGGTTCATTTTTCCTCTCGCTGAACCTTCTGGCACCGTCGTATCTCCACCCCCGTGCATGTCCGGGTAATTTGGAGGGAAAATCTAGATTCAGCGACCGCGAAAACCCCCAAATAACGATTTTCGACACTTCATTTTTCACTCCACTGCACCCCGGCCTCTGTAGCGCTGCCCCTGATCATCCCTCAATTCCGGTCTCTAATCCGGTTAATTTCGAGGGCAAATATGAACAGATATTTTAAGTAAGTGATTTTTCCGGCTTTTTATATAATGTTTATAATATTTATCCAATGATAAATACATTTCTTGTTGGTGGGGTAGGAACGTTATGAAAGGAAGACGATTATGTGAACTAAAACATTTACTAGAAAACGATTACCAAATAAAATACATTTTGACAATAATGATCCATACAGAGTAAGTATACGGGCTGGTGACTTGACGAACGCATCATAGGAATTTCAATAGTAATTTTTTAATTTTCGATTATTGGCTTCCCTAATTATTTTAGCAATAAAGTCTGTTTTGGTTTTTTGTAGAGAAAAAAATTACGAATCCGTACATACTGTTGTTTCCTACTTTATAAATTCGGAGAGTATAAATTTAGACATTAAAAACGGTCGCGTTTGTAAAGTCGGTAATGCCATGGAGTTATGAAATCAAACAGAAGCGCCTGCATTTTAGCTTTGTTTGATCTCAAAATGCCATGGCACACTGATTTTCTTTAAAGCGCGCTCGGAAATTAAAAAATTACTGTTGAAATTCCTTGATGCTTTCGTCAAGGCACCACCCGGTATCTATTTATATTAGTTTTAACAACTATCAAGTGTTCTGTGACCGGTAATCTTTCCTGGCGAGAGGTTTAGCTAACTTCATAAAAACCATAGGCGTAGGCATTTTAAATCTCAACAGCTCCTCTATTTAAAATGTTTCAAACCCTGACTTATAGCACACCACCTACTTTTTTCTTATCAACTGCTTTTGTTAAAGAAATTGTGACTTGTTCGTCCGTTGCGATGTATTTCAACTCCAAGATTTTTTCTTCAATGATGAAGTGACGGTAAGAAAGCATCACTACATACATTGTAAGATCGTTTAACACCATATATTATAGCTCGGCCTGAAGATGACCAATTGTCGAAATCGATAGCCGCACCAGAAACTAAATAAACGTGTTAACAAAAATGTCTCTTTACTCCTTCCTCAACATACAACACGTTTCCTCAAAATGGAACAATACATCCTTCGAAATGAGGTTCCATATCCTACTAGCTTGCTTCAGGCCAAACAGATACTTATGAAGTTTACTAACTTTCTTTGCCTCTCCATAGCTTTCAGGCTGTAACATATATACCAATCTCTTCAGAAAGATCACCTTGCAGAAACTCCGGCCATAACATCAGCATTGAGCTGATCAATATCAAGATCATATTCTGCTGCTATTGCAAGTAAATATCTTATGGAGGCCAGGTATATCTCACTACTGGTGAGTAAGTCCCCTTATAGTCAATCCCCTTCTTTAAACTGCAGTTCTTGGATGACTAGTATGGCTTTATGTTTCACTATTTTCCCAGTTGCATCCTTTTTCACCTTAAACACCAATTGGATTTTAAGGGTTTTTGCTCAGCCGAATATTTCACCAGGACGCAGGTTTGGTTATCCATTAGAACAGAATATTCTTCCTGCGTGGGAACGCACCTCTGGTTACTGTCTGGCCTACTCATGGCTTCTTCCATTGTTTCAGGATCCGTGAGATTAACTAGGTTGCATAGTGCATAACTGACATCATAATTTTCTAACCTTTTTGGTGGTCTACGCACTCTCTCACTTCGTCTGACTGTCTCATTCGAAGTCTCTCTTTCTTGGTTTGGAACGAACTCTTCACCCTCAGACTCATTCAAATCTGTTGAACTTGAATCTTGCTCAAAATCTAGGTCATTTAATTCGGGTTCAATGGCCTCTGGATCAGGCTGGAAATCAGGTCTCATTTCAGGATTAGTAGCAGGAACTGGTACCACCTCAGCTTGTGTGAACTCTTCAGGGAAAACGAAAAAACGCTTTTCGCCTTCAGGCCTACCATCTTTAATCAAGGTGTTACCCTTCTCTTGTTCAAAGAAAATTACATCCCTGACTATAAAAACTTTCCATTTGATGGGTTGTACATGTACAACCTGTAGTCCTTACCTTCTGCGCTATAACCAAGCAAAATACTGGGAATAGTTTTACTATCTAACTCCTTGCGAATATCTTTAGGAATGTGGGCATACACCTTACAACCCAAAATTCGTAGCCCCTCTAGCTTTGGTTTTATCATACTCAAGCTCTCTTCTGGTGTTTTCCCATCTAAACAGCATACATCAAGTCTTCTCAATGATTGTTCGATTTAAACGTTCTGCAGTGGTTTAACTATTTCTGCAATTAGTAATCTACGAAACTTTCATATTATTTCAAAGTGTCGTTTCAATATATTATTAAATACGAATCAATCGCCTTTTTAAATTTATTCAATACATATAATTAACGGCCACAACTTCGATCCCTAGACATTTCATATACCCGTACAATGTGTGAATTTCATTTGCATCTATAAATAAGATTAAAACAAAGACAATAGAGCTGAATTGATCTGTTATTTCACAAACTAGATCGAAAGGAGCATTTGTGTCAAAGATATATTTCGTGCTATATTAAATTTCATCATTGTCAAAAGAGTATCTTTAAAAAGCTGGTGACTTCGAGATGATTTATTACGTTCCAAACTTAAACTAGGTATAGGAACAAAGGTAAAAAATAGACCGTGTTCGTATAACTAAATCCTCTTGACAGTAAATGTGAATAACCCAACGAAATAATAACGATTTAAATATTTTTTTGCAATATCATCACCAAAGCCTTAAGAAGAAATTACACCATGGCGCACCTAACAATACTAAACACGGAAATGCCTACTTAAAAAAGTTGATGTGAACCAGATGTTTTTGAACATGTAGTTCTGTTGAAGAGTTTAAAAATCGATTAATCATTTTAAAGTTGTAATATTTTCTCATTAACAAGATTCGTTTATTATTTATTACATTTGACACCCTCATTTCGTTTAATATATCTTTAACGTGTTTTCTCTGAAGTCCGAAGATGTACACCTACGGTTGACCGAATGTATTTAATTTGAATATATTACGACATTGTAGTAATATATTTGTTTTTATTGGGGATTTTATTAGCGAATGTCGCCACATTGTGTAAAGATTATGATTTATAATAACCCTTTTTTTTCTAATTGATGTGTTAAAGCATGCGTGGCAACTTCATTCATATGCTTGTTATTTCTGGTCAATGAATTTGAAAACCTGCTCTTTACAAAATTATATACACGTGTTTTCTGTCATAAGCCGACAATGCTTATTTATTAAACTATTAACGATCCTAAATTTATCTCGAGAGAAGTGGTAGGCTGTCAGCTTTAACAAAAGATTTCGGAAATTTAAGACGTTTATAATTCTTCTATTAAACCATTCAATATACGTGTAGTACTACTTTACAACCTCTCGTTGGCTATGAATTATGTGGAATTAAAAGTAAAATGGATTTTACACACTCGTTAATTCTCTTATCAAGGGTGTCCTATATATCCTTCGCCCTTGTCGGCCGATTGTTATTGATGGGTTGTGTATGATTGTATGTCTATTTTCACATGAAATTGAATTTTAAGTTTATGGAAATGGGAAACTGTTTTTTTTTGTTAATATTTCTCCAGGACCACACCACAATTGATCTTTCACATCGCAATATTTAGGTTATTACATTCCAGCTTTCAAAAAAGTTCCCTTGTGCTCGTTTTGTCCGTCTATAACTCGAGAACGAAGAGTACTATCGATATGAATCCTTCGCGAATCGATACTGCTGTGTGCAATGCCAAACGGTCACTAAGTGACCCAAAAAATTCCTGTCCAGCTAGCTCAATTAAATAAACTTAAACTTGAACCCGTTCGGCCTTCGCTATAATGAAAAAATTCTCGATAAACTTGATTTTATTAATTTAGGAATCTCAGCAGCCTTGATCACTTCCTACAACTTCTAGGAATTATTTAAACCAATTTTGAATATCATCCAGCATAACTCTGGACACGAATATCAAATTTAATATGAAAATCGTGGGTCGTAAAATTTAGGGTTCAATTAAACACAATATTGTTCATTGACAAATAAAATAACATTTATTTGGGCCCCAATGGACAAATCTGAAAGAGAGAGGGGATCTTAGGGCCTGTTTTTTTACACATACCACGCACGCAGGCGTTCGGCAGACAATTACGGTGCGATATTCTAGCGTACAGGAGTCGCATTTTGCAGTTAAGAGAACCACAGAATTGTAGTTACGTCAACTGCACCGCCAGGTTGACCCAGCAACATTTTTACAAGGAAGCGGCTGAAGTCAGATGAGCCTGCGTGGCGGCGAGGAGGAGGATAGCTAGAGCCAGAAGAAGAGAAAACCCAGATCCGGCGGAACATAGACTGATGAATAAATATCCTGAGAGATGAGCGTGAGACAATGAGAAAAGTTTTCTAGAGGAAAAAGAGGGAACGATGGAGGACGCCGTGCGATGAGCTAGACAAGGGCCCGTGGGGGAGAGCGTAGCAAATAGCCGCACAGACAATTAACAAAGTCGAAGTTCTCTTCCCAATGAGAGGCGAACCAAGTGGAGGGATGGAGTAACCCCTCCAGAAATAACCTTACAGGAAATCGTGAGAAAGCGCCAGGACCTGATGGAATACCGCCGGAGTTAGTAAAGCAGGTTGCGTTAATGAGGCCGGCAATATTTCAAGATTTCCCATGTAAACAAAAATTCCAAAGGTGGCTAGCCAGCTACTCATTTTTGATCGCATGCTATAATGCAAAAAGGTGAGTATCACGCGACATGGAAGGAGTCCAATGTGGTTTTATACCCAAAAGAGGTCGGAAGTATAAGACCAATTTCACTTATAAGCCACGTTGGGAACCTGTACGAAGGAGTCGTAGCTAGAAGGTTCGAGGACCACATACAGATATCGGGTCGATAGTATGGGTTCCAGAAAGGACGGGGGGCGAGAGAGGTTCACATCGTGAAGGACGCCTAGGACGGAACGTGGAGGACTAGGGAGGTGGCTATCATGGCATCACTTGGCAAAAAATAGTGCTCCCGTCAGGAAGAACGTACAAGTTTGAAACCAACGGGGGAGTTTCACAGGGATCCGTTCTGTGGCTCCTACTGTGGAATCTTGCCTATGATGGTGTTGTGGTGTGGTGTGGTGAAACCTGACAGTGCGACCTGCGGTGACCCTATCGGCAAATACAGACTACCTAACTGTAGTTGGAAGTGACAGAAATCCGGAGATAGCAGAAGAAATGACAAAGGGGGTGGGGACGTGGGTGAGTAAAAACGGACTACAACTGGTACCAGAAAAAACAAAAGCTGCCTTCGTTGCGGGAAGGGAAAAGCTCCCCTTCGAGGAATTAGAAGTAGGTGGAAAAGCCATCCAACTGGACAAAGACATTAAACTGCTAGGACTCGCCATAGATTCGCAACTCAAGTTCGTGAAGCACGCCGAAGAAATTATTCGAAGAGCGAAGGATGTGGCTGTCCGACTGCAAAAGCTGTTCAGAAACTGTGGAAGGGCACACGCAGGAATTGTGCAGATATGACATCTGGGGAGTTGCCAAAAACACTAGGAAAGTAAGAGAGGCATTGGATAGGGCTGAACGTCATATGATACTTAAAATAGCGTCCGTAGACCCGACCGTGCCCATTAAAGACGCCTATGTAGTGGCATGCATTCCGCCTTTAATGTTCTGGTGAGACCGATGGCCCAGGAGAGGGACAGAGCAGAGGTTATGAAGTGGTGACAGGAAGAAAGGGCTAAGAGGGAATCGTGGACGAATACCTTAGCCCCAGACGTGGGGAAATGGGAAACATGGAGAGGTCTCCTACCACGTTACCCAATTTCTGACAGAGAATGGGCAGAATGCGGCGTACCACAAGAGGATTGGCAAAATAGAGGAAGAGACATGCGTAGACTGCGGGAAACACGATAATGCCGGACATGTGGTCCTAAGGTACAGGAGGTGAGAGAGACAGAAGAAGACGGAAATAGCTAGAACAAGGGAATTCGAGGCGAGGCCAAAGTATTAAAGGGGTAGCCAGATAAGATAAAGACGGGGCGGACGAATGCTTGACGTGATATCCACTGCCCATCTTTTGAATCAAGAAGGGAGAAGGGTTTTAGAGGGTGGAAGGCCCCCTCGCATAATCTTGATGGCGAGATAAAGATAAAATGTGGGCGAATCGTTTTTAGCGTATTTTCCTCAAAGTGAAAAATCGCTATTGGCCGCACTTTGACGTCCGTCCATCCGTCCATGTGTCCGTCACACGTACTCCTTCTAAACCACTGAACCGATTTTGGCGATATAGGGCTCATTTGAAAGGGTTTGGTTCAAGGATTCCGTGCATACCCATATTTTTTGGTTTTGCGCATGCGCAGTGTCAAAAATTTGGTTTAACTCATGTGCGATGCTAACTTTTTTATTTATGAAGCTATTTAACTGAAACTTTATATGTAAACACTACGAATATAAGTAAAATTAACGACATTTTCAAAATGTTGTTTTGTGCATGCGCAATGCCAACTTTCTTATTTATGAAAGCATTTAATTGAAATTTAATACATAGGCACTTGGAATACAAGCAAATCTAACACCGGTCTTAAAATTTGGTTTTGCGCATGCGCAATGGCAACTTTATTATTTACGAAAGCAGTTAAGTGAAATATCATATGTAGGCACTTTGAAGGAAACTAAAACTAATACCGGTTTCCAAATTACTGTTTACGCATGCTGTATGTTTTATTTATGAAGGTATTCAATAAAATATCTAATGTAGACAATGAGCAATGCTATTTACGAAAGGATTTAAAAGCGTTTCATGAAGAGAATGGGACAGCATTAGGAGGAAAATACGCTCTCGTCATTTATGTTTGCATAAGGACTTTTTAATTTGTTTTCAGATTCTTCCTTTCTGTTCTTGGACACATTCTACGAATGCTTTAACTGTTCACATCTTTCCCTTTCTTCTGATAGATCTGAAACGTTCTTCCGATTCTTCGACATTTTGTGATCTTTTAGCATGTGGCCGTTCCTTCGGATGCTTTTCATCCATCAGAAGAAAGGGAAACTTTGTGTACGAATATCTCGATAACGTGCGGAACATGTCATGCTGCGTCTTTAACTTTATTGGAATATGACAAAAAGCGCCTTTTCTGCACACGGTATAGGTATATGTACACATTTTTTACCCACTTGGTTTGTACATACTCAAAAGAAAATTCCTTTCCGCGCGAAAGGTCAAGCGACTGTAGTTAAATGATTCTTAAATGCTTACAAGTCTGTTGAAGTGAAAAGAGAATGCAAAATGCAAAGGAAATGTTTTTGCTACATTTGATTAAAATCATCAATGAATTTATGTTAATAATTTAAATGCCCAAATAAAAGTTCCGCTCCGTCGTCTGTGACCTACAAATTTCTTAACAACTTTTTACATTGAATTTAATTGAAATGTAGTACCTACCTGAAACGAAAGTATTTAAAACGTTTTCTTTGTTTTAGGAAAGAAATGGCGTTCACTGACTCCGCAAGACAGAAGGCCGTATGTAGAAGAGGCCGAGAGGTTACGAGTAATACACATGACCGAACACCCTAACTACAAATACCGGCCAAGACGCCGGAAACATAATAAGCAACGAACAGCTTCCGGTACGGGGCCGCGAGTAGGGTCGTCTTTACCAAGCCCAAATCTGCCTAACATGTCACCCCGTTACACAGGATACATTCCAAATGCAAGCTTATCCCCCGGTGTTCAAGCGAATAGCTTTGGCACACTAGATTTCTCAAATTCGTCAAACGTCACCGATTACTCTCAACAATCCGTCGACAAGCGATACAGCCCGGTGAATTTTCAACACAAATACGGTCAATACAGTTACGTCAGTTACCAGCAGAATTACCCTCAGAAAAGTACGTACGCGATGCATACACCTGACGCATCACCTACGCACAGTCCGGAACCGAAAATGCTATTAAAACAGCCGAAAAGCCCGCAATCGTCAAACGACGAGGGAAAGGAAGAATCTACGTCGGCGCTCCCGACGCCGGAATTGTCACCCCTCGAACAAGAAAAGGATTTCAACTACGCAGACGAGAAGCAACAACGGATTTCTAACATACAACACACGAGCAACATAACCAATCCAAACTTAAACTCGAATGTTAATCTAAGTCCCACTCATCAAGGCTACACAACCAGAGTGCAAAATTTCCGTCAAAGCAACGCCGTTAATTACACAGACTCTCAGCCAATAACATCGGTACCGATGGGTAACGGCATGTACGTAATGTGTGCCAATAAAAGCTCCGTCGAGCAAGGTCACGTTGTGACGGGTACCTTTTATCCTCCGGTCGCAACATCTCAAGACCAACAATTGTTAGGTGCAAATCAACCGCAAGGTTCTCTAAGTAATACGATTGCCGGTAGTTCTAGTACTATACATTATTACTCGTCAAATATGCATCAGTATTACCCCGCAAAAGACTATTACAAGGAAGGTATGCCAATGATGAATGATCACGAAACTAAATCCGACTACTTAGGATATAACCCGAGCTTAAAAAGTAATATTTTGGACAAACCAGACTATGATCTCAGTTATAAGCCACCCGTGCAAGACTCTTACCCCCCGTCGTACGGAAGCAACATGGTCCAAACTTATATTCCTCAGGCGGAAGAGCGAAGTGATGTTGATAGTGATGTAGACACTAGAGAATTTGACAAATATTTAAAATTAATTAATAACGATCCAAACTTGATAGACTCAAATCACAATTATCATAGGAACGATAATATTTCAACTAATATTACTTACAATTTTCAAGCTCAACATACATCTGTGATCTTGCCTAATACTAATGTTAAACCAGAACCAGTGATGACTCACTATCCAGACATGTACGGCCATGAAGTTATTCCCAATGGTGTTCAAAAGAACGATGACGATTTTAGCGAAATACTCGCAGACGTTAGAAAGACTTGTTATAGCAATTGACACGTACTGAATGTTAGCCCCGAAAATTTGTAAATAGATTAAGTGTGCAATAAGTATGCGAATTCTGGTACGAGGTGAGAATACATACAAGATAATTTTTTGGGCAATTCGTACCTACATGCTGAAGTGCTCAAGACACCCCAAAATACTCGTAACAGATCTTCACCTTTGGCCTGCAAGAACAATTAGTAGAAAAGTACGTCTTTTTAATATTTTGTATTACTGTTTATAGCAAATGTATGATATTCATACAAGTCCCTTTCACAAGCATTCTTTAGATGGTAGCATTTCGCAAATGTGAATTTCGACAATAAATCAGAAGTGGTATAGTGATAAGAAAAATTGTGTATATTGTTTTTTTTAAATTTCTGTCATGTACATAGTTGTATACAAAATTTTTACATTTATTCTGTTAAATATAAATTCCTGTTGAAATTTATTGAAAACCAAAGTTTGTAAATTTGTATAATAAAATTAATATACTTGTAATATTTTAGGTATGGCAAAACCTACGCTTTTGTAGGTGTAGTCACTTGGGAAAATATATGTTATTTTATTTTGACTTACGAGTTTCTTGTTTACTGTTTCTTTACCTTTAGTACCATCTTCCATACGACCCAGTTTATGGTAATTGTAGAAGTTGTGTAAGCAAGCATTAGTACCTAACGTCCTTAAAAAAGTCTATTAGTACGTGCTAGTGATGTACATTTTTTTGGGGAATTTACATAAAGCGCATTTCCACTTGCATTCATTTCCCATTTGTAAGATGCAACTTCTGTTAAAATCGTAAAAATCCGGCCACAAATATGAAAGATAGCGTTGCACATGGGCAATCCATTTTTGACGTGCTACTTCAATTTCAGTTTATAAGAAGAATTTCATTTCAATGCTTTTCTAAATAAGAAAGTTGGAACTGCGCATGCGCAAACCTAAATTTTGAAACTAATGTTAGATTTTCCTTTGTTCCAAGCGCCTAAGTATCAAATTTCACTTAAATGCTTCCATAGATAAAAAGTTGGCACTGCGCATGCGCAAAACCAAATTTTGAAACTGGCGTTTGATTTTCCTTTATGCCAAGTGCCTATGTATCAAATTTCGTTTAAATTTTCCCATAAATAAAAAAGTTGGCACTGCGCATGCGCAAAACCAAATTTTGAAATTGGCGTTTGATTTTCCTTTATTCGAAGTGCCTATGTATCAAATTTCGTTTAAATTCTTCCATAAATAAAAAAGTTGCACTGCGCATGCGCAAAACAAATTTGAAATTGGCGTTTGATTTTTCCTTTATCCCAAGTGCCTATGTATCAAATTTCGTTTAAATTCTTCCATAAATAAAAAAGTTGGTACTGCGCATGCGCAAAACCAAATTTTGAAATTGGCGTTTGATTTTCCTTTATTCCAAGTGCCTATTTATCAAATTTCATTCAAATACTTTTATAAGTAAAAAAGTTTGCAATTCGGTTTATAAATGGTCGAGATGCGAAAAGGGCACTGTGATTTTGAATCGATTCGATTCAACTTTTGGCATTGCGTATTATATGGTTAAAGCTATGCCCATATTGAATTTCATGCAATTCAGTTCATAACTAACGGAGATGTAAAAGCGATCGAACATTTCTAAACAAAGTTATCGTTCACACGGACAGATAGATGGACAGACAGACAAAGGAACAGACGGACAGACCAACAGGCAGACGACAGATAGCAATGCAAAATTATAAACGATCTCTAGGATCGTTAATAAACGGCAAAAGTGTAAAATTATGGAACATGTAAAAAACGGTTTTTTGTTTTTTTTACAATAACTTTTTTGTAAGCGGTACAGAAAAAATTCCTTCCTTGGTACAAGACTCGACACCATAACGAACCAAATAGCGAAAAAAGTAGAACAATAGCTCTTAAGATAAAGAACTAGTAGCGTCGCAAAACGAGCGGACGGACGGACGGACGGACAAAGTGGCCACAATAGCATTTGTTTTATTTTTGTGGAAATGCGCTAAAAATAGTTCGAAGTTAAGGTTTGATATCTACGTTTGATTGGTAGAAGTAGAGTGGTAGGTAGAATAAGCACTAGTTTCTTACACCAATTTGTCTGCGATCAAAAAAGAGTCTACATGTCTGCTCTCGGGTAATTTATAATTATTACAGTTAGTTCCTAAGACAAGACAAATTTTCTTAATTTTGGAAAATATAATATACAGAGTGATCAAAAAATGGCTAATCAACACCAACTGTACTATTCAGGAACGCCTCCGAAACATGAAAAGATTAACCTGGCTATTTCTGATAGATATTAAAGTTCTATTTGACGGTAAGTGTGGCAACCATGTTGAAGAACAGTACAACTGAATTTCTAATTGTAAAGTTTAACGGTAACAAATTAGATAGGTAGACTAGATAACAGTAAATACCGAGATTCTCTGTGACCAAACAAAGTGCATATCAAGAAATTGCAATTGGCACAGTAAAGATACTTGGTAACTCTGTACACTAGGTATTTAAAGTAAATCGTAGAAATTACTAGCCACTATTTATTTTATTTATTTATTTTTTGCCTTTATTTTTGAGTGGGCGGGGTTAGCCAAGGCTGCTCTACCAACCCAACCCACTATACATTTACAAATATCCATGCCCGAACCCGGATTCGAACCAGGGACCCTAGCACCACAGTTCAGCTTCAACTGAATTGCGCCACACGGGCCGGCTTCAGCTTACTTTAGCTGTGGCTCTCTTGGCGTTAAAATCCGTGGGATAAGCTCTCTCGTGTTGTGGACAGGTGTCCCGCTTTATGAACCTTGAGAGGTTCCACCCTGTATTCTGTATATACAACCATTATACAACCTATGATGATGAACACATTTTTGAGAGCTGGCAACCGCGCCATTTTTAGGAGGGGATAACTGTCTGCGCCGTCTCGAAGAGCACTAACGCTGCTTCGTTTCGGCATCTTGTTTTTAATGGCGATCAGGAGAGCATCCGTAAGCGGTTGTTGTTGTTTTTGTGTCCGAAACGGCTCGGCTGATTTTTATGAATCTTTTGTATATTTAGTAGGAATGAGAATAGGTCGTAAAGTATATTTCATAACGCTTATAATAAATACCGGACGAGCCGAAACTGAGTATGTCCCATCGGGGAGCGGGAAATTTGGGTGAGGTAAAGTAGCCCAGCTGCCGAAACAGAGTTTCTGTCCAATCTGGGAGCGGGATATTGAGGCCCCAAGCCGGCCCTGGAATCTTGAGGTATCCTATAGGTACTTACAGTTGGCACTGAAAAAAAGCTACGCGCAAAGCCATCTTTTTTATCTCATTTATCATTTATTACTCAAACTCAGGTAGGATTTGAATACCGTCACCGACGTCACCTTTTTGCCAAGCTACGTCGTGGAAAACTATAGGGGTATGTTACCACACAAGTGAACACCATACCCACGACATATATGTACAAGAGCTGTTCGAAACTTCAGAGAATGGCCCATATGAATAAACGTGAGCAAATCTTATACTTGCAACATTCAAAGTAAATAGGTACTCGTAAGTGCCCCCTCACACTGGGCGACTTAGCAGCACCGCTTAGCCACGGGACGGGACGCAGTGCAGAGCTGCTGAGCAGCCCAGTGGAAACGGGCATTTACGAGTATTTACTTTGAATTTTGCAAGTATAAGCATATGCTCCCTTTTTGTAGTGTTTGTAATAATTGATACACAATAATGATACTTCTAATACTAATTTATTGAACACAAATACAAGATAAAAAATGAACGTGCTGCTGACATGACAACCCGTGCGTATCGTATATATGTATATCGTTGGTTGTGTCTATATGACCGACGCGCGCATGGTTGCATATACATAACACTTTTATTCATATCCATTGTCTTACATCTACAACAATAGGTTGATGCCAACGGCCGCTATCTTGAGGAATTATTTTCAAAACTGGATGAATGTAAAAAAGGCATATTCTATTAATTTAGAAAATGAAAACATTCTGTCTCTGTACATCTAGGATTATTTTTTAATGCTCTTCAAAACTGATTACCTAGTTGACTCTGCCACACTCTGTGTGTACTCTCTTAACTGATGAATAGATTTGAATTGATTTTGAAAGCATTTGGGATCAAAAACTTTTAATTCATCAAATCACCAAATTTGATCTTTTAAGAAAAATACAATGCTATAAGATTTCATCGTTCTATTCTACTAAAATAAGACTGTTATACTCAACATTTTTCGATTGTAAAAAGTCTACATTTCATTCTTAATACGTCAATATCTTTCAAAATTAGTGATGAAATGGGATCTATTTGAGCATTTTATTCATAACCAGTATGATGTTGATTCACCATTTTTTTAGCATTCTGTATATTGTACCGTCTGCAATTATAAATTTCAGCATTTCTCCAGCTTTTTCATTCCATCTAAACATAATGGTGGGTTTATACAATCATTATCATTAGTTCACTAAGCTCAGGATGGTTTTGTTGGTTAGCAACGCGCGATAAACCTTTGTTTCTATTGGCTATTTCTTAATGATTTTTGATAGTGAACTAATGATAATGATTGTATAAACCTACCATTAATCATTTGCTTAAGCAAATGACGCTATTGCTATTTTCAGATCAGTTTGTGATAGCGCCGTTTTTGTTTGCCATGGGTTCAGTCGTTTTACTATAAGTGCTCTCTCTACAAGCCCTCAATCACCGTAAATCAACCTCACTATTACTCGTGGTTCCTTTTCCCATGTATTCGATGAGAAAAACTAGTCACCAAGACTGGTTTTTCCCTTTTTTGGGAGTGGATAGCCCGTCATGGACCCAATGCATCGCTTCCTGTTTTGTGGGAGGGTTCCAGTAAAACACCCACGCATGTGACAATCATCGTTCGCCAAAGCTTCTAAATACTCACCCTCCTGACAAATTTCTTTTCCCACAAGTTTCTGCTCTGCTGTAAGGAGTAGAGGAATCCATCTAGCAGTTTTTTCATATCCATATCTTCATGTAGGTACCTATAATCTTGAATATTGTACTTGTGCTGGTTTCCTCAACTCTTACCTCAACCGGTCTATCGAATCTTGGGTCATCCGGAATCAAATCTCGACCCATCACTGAAATTGTTCAACCAGTAGGTATTTTAACTTCAAAATAAGATGGGCAATGAGTACCTACCGTATAGGTACTTGGATCATTCTTTCATGGACAACTGTTGCACCATTTCACTCTTTCCCGAGGAACTTTAAATAACCATCCGATGTTCGAAATTAACTTCACTCATTTTGTAACACTAGGTACTCTCCAGTACCGATTCAAATTTTTTTTAGATTTTGTACATATAGTGAGCGATTGATTTTAAGTACGGTCTTGACTTTTTGATTGTGCGCTGAAAAAGGGTAGGGGTTTTGTTTCCCCTAATTTTAGCTTCATTATAAGTACATATAGGGTGAAATTAGCAGGTGCGAGTGGATACTGATGAAACACCTTTTGATTCTCTTCCCAATTAAATACTGTATTGCTATAACCGGAGATAGAAGGAAGAACCCCCGTTACCTACCTTCTGTTTAATGAATATCTTCAAATTCAACAGGCTCGTGGTTACGTCCATGTAGTGACAATTTAGCCACTTTAAGTGTGTTTTATGTGACGTATACTTCGCTTGACCGCTCGTGCATACGTAAAAATGTATATAATTAACCAAATTGTAACTTTATCAACAAAAATATACGTTTTTGACTAATTTTCTTGTACTCACTTGTCAAAAAGAAAAATGACCAGACTTTACTGTTATTTATTTCTTTGAAATTACAGGCGACTGAAGAAGTAGGATGTATAGGTAATAAAAGACAGCAAAACAGCGGTCCAAATTTCCTCAAGAGTAGGTACCTATAGATAAGCGTCGAGAATAATACCAATGGCAGTGGTGCTACAAAAGGTACGTGACAGATTGAATTGTTTATCAATAAAATAGTATGATAATCCTGATTGATAAGCACCTATGGTAACTACCAATAATTAATGGGTACCTATAGAGACAAACGTTTCAATGTTTTAACAATTATGTGTAACGTTCTATCACAGATTTTAAATATGTGGTTCTATGTTATGTAAATTGGGCTAAAACATTGATAAATGTGAAGATATCGTCTTATTATTTCCGGTCATTACAAGATTGAGGATTTGTAGTTACACATGGCTAATTTTTAGAACAAATGCAAATTAGGTGGTTGCATGCAGTAGTAAAATCATTAAGCGTTTTTAAATAAATTCACCGCTATTGCTACAGTAAATGCTGCGAGAAAGTACCTAAGCCATCATGAGTCATTTAACTGTCCGAAACATACACGTACTTTATGTCATAAAACGCATTCGCTGATGTTTAACAGCGTCATAACAACTTTAGCCTCGACTTTAGCGCATTTTTCACTGGAATGTCCCCCACACCCTGACGCCAGTTTTCTGCAAATCCTACGTTAGCAATTCCAACGATTTCAAAAGTGGGTACCTATCACGCTACCGGTCAATTCATAAAAATCTATAAAAAAAACTATAGTCCAATGTACAAGTTTTACCTCGAGTTTTATAAGAATTAGGAGAAGTTGTTCCAAAGAATTGATGAAGAACATAAGTTTTTCAGACACAATTGCTTTGGCGACAACCTTATTCTTGAAAGGATTTTTTCGTTATCCCAGTAGTACGAAAATCCATGGTTGTTTCGATAAGATCGCACCAATTTCCGCAGAAAATCACTCTTTGGGCAGGTCTCGTGGGGGGGGGGGGGGGAAGAATGGCTACCACGGTTTCCCGACTTCACCCCAAAGAGACGGTTTTTGGGAATGTCCGTGAAGAATTTCAACACCGACTGTCTGTGTGCTACTGGAGGCCCTTTTGAGCATTTAATAAAATTAATTTGACACAATCAAACTTGAAATGTGTAAAACTCATTTATTTTATATTACTCTTCGTTTTTTAAAATAAATTCAGACCATCCAAATTTGATTTTATGGGTATTTACCTAAAGAGAATTCTATATGGCCTTCCAAATCATGTGTGCGTTGAAAGGGTGTATATTATAGGTAATTTTAAAGTAGGGGTAGCGGAAGTGCTGAAACTTACATAAATCTTCCATTAAACTTTCTTATAAGTAGGTATCTAAATGGACCTGTTGCAATTTTTGATTATATATCAAATCACAAATTAGTATCGGTGGTAGCGTCGATCGAGTGTAGTCTACACTGTGTAGACCTGCAGCATTGTTTTTACAGCATTATCCATAAAAAACTGTTTAGACATGCGTGAATTCCATCGTGTATCAGGTGGTCGATTTAGCTTTAAATATTCTTTCGTTAAACTTACACATTCACTGGTATAGGAAATTTTATAAGTGTATCGCTTCATTATGAAAGAGAACAGAACTGTTCCAGAAATAAGGCGCGGTAAGATAAGGGCGAGTGCTAAGAAGATAAAAGTCGAAATGTTACAGTGTTTTGAGTTTAAAAACCGTGCTAAGGAGCATGAGAGAGGTGTACTCTCCGCTATACCTTGACGTGCATAAAAAACCGCGAGGACACGTTGTTTGCATTGGGTCCGTTGGGCGGTAAGGTATTTAAGTAAAAATCTGGTGGGAGAGATTTTGATTCTGACTAACATTTTCGAAGGGCACCGATTCCAGTCGAGCTCTACCTTTTTTCGATCGCGTAGTGATTTTTTACCAACTCGCTTGTCAAAATTTACACATTGTGAACGCGAAAGATTAAATAAATCACGCAAATTTCACGTTCAAACCGAGCTGTAGTGTATGGGGGAATTGTACCCACAAGTCACAATCCATGGAAGATTTCCCGCGCACCTGCACAAGATCAAAGTGTTGGATAGCCCGCAATGTGCTTGCGGTGAACCTGTTGCAGACCTTAATCACATTTTTTTTAACTGTCCCTTGAATAAAACACATACATATAAATTGTACGAAGGACTGCAGAACAAGGGAATTGTGTTCCCATTAAATATGGTCACCGTATTAAGAAGTAACGACCGAGGGGTGTTTGATCTGCTAGTGGATTTTATTCGTAAAATCAAACTAAATATTTGACCGTATATAAATTCATATAAAATTCTGTTTTCCGCTGTCTTATCCTCTGTGCCACCCTATTCCTCGTTAACCATGGTCGTGTACAGTATTGTCATTGAAAAGGCTTGATAGACCTCTGGGCGAGAAGCGAGTGTCCTTGTTTCTTCCCATAGTATGTTACCGTGGCTAAATGGGCTTAGATCCCCGAAAAAAGCCTTATAAAAAAATAATAAAAAAAAATTACACCCACAGTCGACGTTGCTCCCGTTTTATATATTTTCTTTTCTTGTCCTGATGAGGCCTCCCTTACGAAAGTTAGCCAAACGTTGACATTGACACGGTCCTATCACCTAAATCCCTTGTACCTACCCTACTCCAACATGATTTCCTAATTACCTAATTATGTACCACCTAATTACGTAATCTGTAATTCCAGGTAGCTGTTGTTCAGGTTCGAGAATCGAGACTTACATATTAGATACCTATTATTGTACATTTATTTATTTCAGCATTTCATATCTTTACAGGTCCTATGTTTGAATGTTTATTACCAAATATATTTCTTCCAGCTTTCTTATTACAAGGTGCTTCCAATTTGGAGGGTGCATTGGCTAAGCCCGACCTGTTACTTTTTTTAATGATTTGATTTTTACTACTTCTCCTTGACCGATTCGCCAGAATTCTCCTGGGGGCCCTAGCGAAGTTGATTAAGCATGTACCATGTCTTCTATTTTGGTTGAGACTGTGATGCATCTCAGCAGTTTTTAAAGATAGCAACTTGCCGTTTTTACGGCCCCGTGTCGCTTTTGTGTGAAACTTTTAATACCACAAACAGAATCAATCTAGCTACCTACATTTGTTTCTGATATAGGTACCTACTGGGCGAAAACAAAAAGTTTGACTTTTTGGGATGTATCTTACTACCTATTTAAAATACTAATAAAACTGCCCATCGGGCCATTCTAGATATTTTTACGTAGAATCTCTTTTTTTTAGTGCAACCCCCTGTATATCTTAGTCATTTTTTTGCATTCTTTTTCTTAATTACATTGACGTACTTATCACAACTTATATTCTTTAACTTTTAGCCATGAACTAAAAATAACAACTTTATTTTTCACGGTTTTTAATGGATTCATGGAGATTTTGTTTTCTTTGTTGTATTCATGGCAGCCGATATCAGTCAATAAAAATGGCTGACGGTACAAGTATGTCATTTCAAAATTTTTAAAAATGATATAAAAAAATATAGGTTGTGATACATCACTATACTCAGGAAAACGAACAAGATTGGGTCAAATGTCAGGAACAGTGGGCCACAAAATGTTTTTGACTATACACCACAGGATTATACGTAAAAGTATCAAAAAGAAACACTTTTTACTTTTTTTCTATCGTACATGGGTAGTAACATATGATAACATCTCAAAAAGTCAAACTTTTCGTTTTTAGCATGTATCTCAAACGTAGCTAGATTGTTTTTGTTTGTGGCATTCAAAGTTTCATAAAAAACGGGCACAGTGTCGCGAAAACCCTAAAGTGAACAGGTGAACACCACAGTCTCAACCAAAATAGGACACACGGTACATACTGGTTGATACTATGCGATCAAAAATGAGTTGCTGTCGAGTCACCTTTGGAACTTTTGTTTACATGGGAAATCGTATTTAACTTGAACTTCCAAAGGCGACCCGACAGCAACTCATTTTTGATCGACCGTTATACAGTCTGTTCTACAAAAACTAAAAAGGATTTTATGTGTGACATTTTTACAATCTACCCGATCGCATATTGAAACTTCCAGTATTATTTCTGGTTATAGGTACCGGAAATCTATGCAACTTTTATTTTTCAAATGCAATGCCTGGTTTTTTACTATATCTAAAAAGAGCAATCAATTTTCTGTATGACAACATAAAATATTGTAACGGAAATGCTACAGACATGACGTCGCCTTTGGCGCTCTGGAATTTTCTACGCGCGCAATAGTAGGAATATTCGAGAATGTACTGGGCTTACATTGCTTGCGTGTATAAATGGTTGCGGACCGAACATCGCGGCAGTCTACTACCGAACGAGTACGTAAACATAGAGCGCGAAAAGCTGATATAAATTGCGAAGTGTGAGTGATATAAATAATCGATATAAATTGTACGGTTTTTATAGTGTTTTAGTTCTGTTTAATAAATATTGATATAAATCGAACCCGAATTTATAAATCACGTTACATTGGTGTCAGGAGTGGGATTAATTAAATTAATTAAAAGTAAATAAAATTAAATTAAGTGCTTGTGCTTGTGTATGCCTGTAACAAGATCTGCTGCCGCTAAAATGGAAGAAACGATGCTCAATTTGCTCCAGCAAATCCAAAATGGCCAACAGGTGTTGCAACAAGAAATGAAAAGCACCCAAGAGAAGTTCGAGAAGTTGGAAGAAAATTCTAGAAAGAAGAGAAGTTCGAGAAAATGGAAGAAAATTCTAGAAATATTCAAGAGAAGTTCGAGAAGTTGGAAGAAAATTCTAGAAAGATTAATGAAGAAAATTCTAGAAATATTCAAGAGAAGTTCGAGAAGTTGGAAGAAAATTCTAGAAATTTTGAAGAAAAAGTTGAAGATAGAATTACGGAAGTTTCCAAAACATTTAAAGCAACATTCGTTGAGATTGAGCACAAGTATGAAGAGCTGCGCGAGCAATTCTTGCGGCTGACTATGGAAGAGCGTACTAGTAGTGCCCCAGATGAATTACTGATGGACCGTCTTCTTGAGGTGCCACAGTCTACTCATTACAAGAAGGTCGACCCAGAAACAAATACAAGGGTAGAAGGCGACGTTCAGCAAGCCCGAGTAAAGCCACCTACTTTTGATGGTAAGATTCCTTGGACCACGTACGTTCGACAGTTTGAAGCAGCGGCTGCGGCAAATAAATGGACTCTTCAAGACAAAACTACAGCCCTTATTCTTGCTCTGAGAGGAGATGCTCTGGATGTGTTGCGGACCATCCCCGAGGATCAACAGAACTTCCAACAAATAGTAGCGCGACTCGAAATGCGATATGGCGATAAACACCTTCAGCAAGTTTACTATGCCCAAGTCAAGAACCGAATGCAGAAACCTGGAGAAAGTTTGCAGGAACTTGAAGCGGACATCGCTAGACTGATTCGATTGGCATACCCTACGGCACCGGAGAGCTTTCTTGATCAACTGGCTGTACAAACATTTATCGATGCTGTTCGTGATGGAGATGCCCAGCAGGCTTTGAGACTGGCTAGGCACGACAAAATTGAGAAAGCTTTGGCCCATGCGTTAGAATTCGAAGCCGCCAAGAAAGCTAGTCATGGAAGTGCGCGAGTAGGTATGGTGGAACCTCGCAGTGACAGCCGGGTAAGAACCATCGAAGAGGAAGGTGGTTCTGAAAGTTTTGAAGAAAAGGTCAGTAAAGTAGTGGTAGAAAAGGTCAGTAAAGTAATGGAAGAAAAGGTCAATAAAGCAATACAGTCACTGGCAAAGAAACGTGAACCACGATGTTGGAATTGCGGCGAGATTGGACACGTTCGCCGCAACTGACAGAAACCATTACAGCAGTCGGAAAACTAAGAAAGGTCGACAGGAAGGGGCTATCGTCGACCTGCAGAAACAAAGCCCCGATCTTCACTGTAAACATTACGTCGTCTGGAAAAGTTCTGAGTTTGTACATCGACGGCCGAGTTAATGAAGAAGACAGATCCTTGCTAGTAGACACAGGTGCAACAAGAACTATTGCAAGACCAGAGTTATTGAAGAATCATTCTCGGATCTCATCTTCGACCGTGCAGTTAAAAACAGCAACTGGTAAAAGAATAAAAACGCACGGAGAAATACAAATGTCTGTCACCATCGGAAAGACCACCATCAATCACCAGGTGCTAATTGCTGATATTTCTGATCAATTCATCTTGGGGATGGATCTTCTTAAGAAACTCGGAGCTGTGTTAGACGTGAAAAAGGGCGTGTTAAAGGCCGGCGATGAAGAATTCCCTTTCCATGAAGACAAAGAAGATGTCATCCGCCTGTTAACCACTCATGACGTCATTATACCCGGACTTAGTGAAAAAATTATAATGACCACCTTAGATGGATATTGTCGCCAGGGAAGCCTACGGATAGTCGAAGCACTAAACCAAAAGGAATTTCTAGTGGCTAGGGCTCTGGTAAAAGTTCAAAATGGCGTTCCGATTCGAATTATGAATTTGAAAGATAGTCCTGTTAAGCTAAGCAAACGATCTGTAGTTGGACAGTGTGTGCCCATCTCGGCTATTCGCTCTGTGAAATCGGAAAATCTATCTAAAGGAAAGTATCCAAGAGAGCTGATAGATATGGTCATTAAAAACACATTAGACAACAGCCAAGGCGACTCCCCTTGGCTAAACGAGACGAAGCTGAGGAGATTATCAGAGACATGAGAAAACAAGGTGTCATCGAGCCATCGAATAGTCCTTGGTCATCACCGATAGTGCTTGTAAAGAAGAAGGATGGCTCCACAAGATTTTGCGTTGACTACCGTCTATTAAATTCGGTCACCAAGAAAGATAGCTATCCACTGCCAAGAATAGACGACACCTTGGACACTCTATCTGGAGCCCAATGGTTTTCCACACTCGACCTAAAGAGTGGTTATTGGCAAGTGGGATGGAATCGACAGACCGAGAGAAGACCGCGTTTTCTATAGGCTCTGGACTTTGGCAATTCACAGTAATGCCTTTCGGATTGTGTAATGCCCCCGCGACGTTTGAGAGACTTATGGAAGCAGTTCTAAGGGGACTAACGTGGCAGACATGTCTGGTATATTTGGATGATGTAATTGTCGTAGGAAAAACTTTTGAAGAACACCTAAAGAACCTGAAAGAGGTGTTTGGACGATTACGAGAGGCCAATTTAAAACTAAGTCCCAAGAAATGCTTTATGTTCCAAAAAGAAGTTAAATATTTGGGGCACATCGTATCTCGTGGTGGTGTTACAGCTGACCCAGAGAAGATTATAGCGATTCAAGAGTGGCCGATTCCTGAGAACAAGCACGAGATTCGAAGTTTCCTCGGTTTGTGCACCTATTATAGACGATTCGTGAAAGGATTTGCCAATATTGCCAAACCATTAATAAAGTTGACAGAAGAAGGCAATGAGTACGAATGGAGTGAAGACTGTCAAAGAGCTTTCGAACATCTCCGGCAAGCTCTTACTAGCGCACCTATCCTTGGCTACCCCAGAAATGAAGGAAGTTTGTGCTAGATACCGATGCCAGTAACACCGCCATTGGAGCTGTTCTCTCTCAATTGCAAGACGGACAGGAAAGAGTCATTGCCTATTTCAGCAAACTACTGTCGAAACCCGAGAGGAATTATTGTGTGACTAGGCGAGAGCTCCTAGGTGTGGTAAAGGCATGCGAACACTTCCATAAGTACCTTTACGGCCGCAAGTTCCTGATAAGGACAGATCATGCAGCGCTAAAGTGGCTCTTGCAGTTCCGAAACCCAGAAGGACAGGTGGCAAGATGGTTAGAACGTCTTCAGGAATATGACTACGACATTGAACACAGGGCTGGAAAAGTTCACAATAATGCAGACGCTTTGTCAAGAAGACCGTGCAAGGACAACTGCACAGATTGTTCTAAAATAGAAGACAAGATTGGCCATCTGCGGCGAACAACTGTAGAGAGTGAGGAATGGAAGCCAAGCGAAATCAAAACGGCCCAAGAAAACGACCCAAGTTTAAAAACTGTTCTGAATTGGATGCGCCACGGACAATGACCAGACTGGCAAGACATTAGTGCCACAAGTCCTGAAGTAAAGAGTTATTGGGGCCAATGGAATAGCCTGACTCTGAAAGACAACCTGTTGTATAGGACCCTTGAAAGTGAAGATGGCACCGAATCGACGCTGCAATTAGTAGTACCTAGAAGCAAAGTGTCGGAAGTATTGCGAAAATTGCATGACGGCGCTTCCGGAGAACACTTTGGTATTACGAAAACGTTGCAAAGGGTACGTGAGCGATTCTATTGGGTCAACCGTAAAGAAGATGTCCGGCGATGGTGTCAAAAATGTGGGTTATGTGCTACTGGAAACGGACCAGTTTCCAAGAAGAAGGCACCCATGAGGCAGTATAACGTTGGTAGTCCGATGGAACGAGTTGCTATCGATATCGCAGGACCGTTTCCCGAGACAAGATGGCGGAAATAAATATATCCTAGTCGCTATGGATTATTTCACAAAGTGGACTGAAGCTTACGCCATTCCAAACCAAGAGGCAGCAACAGTTGCAGAAGTGTTGGTAAAGGAGTTTTCTTTACACGTTTTGGTGTTCCTATAGAAATCCATTCAGACCAAGGAAGGAACTTTGAATCGGCTTTTTTCCAAGATGTTTGTCGATTGGCAGGAGCCAATAAAACCAGAACAACACCTTTGCATCCTCAGTCAGATGGAATGGTGGAGAGAATGAATCGAACGATGGGTAAATATCTTTCAAAAGTCGTGGCAGAACATCAGAAAAATTGAGACCAGTACCTCCACCTGTTCCTTATGGCATATCGATCAGCCGTCAACAAGACCACGGGTCAGACTCCTGCCTGCCTTATGTTGGGCCGTGAACTACGCCTTCCATGTGATCTCGAGTTTGGGCGTAAACCCCATGAAGAATATGTCGCAGGTGAAAATTATGTTGACCAACTAAAGGCGAAGATGAACGATATTCACGACTTGGCTAGAAGTCATATTCAGATTGCCAGCGATCGCATGAAAAATCAATACAACCTCCGCTCGGTGAATGAAACTTTTGAAACTGGAGATCTGGTATGGCTGCACAATCCACAGAGACGAAGAGGTCTTTCTCCCAAGCTACAAAGACAATGGGAAGGTCCGTATGAGGTGATCAAGAAAATAAATGACGTGATATATCGTATCAGAATGAACCACGGGAAACCGAAAGTTGTCCACATTAATCGACTCGCACGATATGCCGGATCCAACAACAACGAAGAAGTTAGAGGTATTCGAGAAGAGGAACGCAGCTTTGGGATCGAGCCAAACTTTAACGATTTTATGTCAAATTACACCCAGCGGAAGAAAGCTCGATTTGGCGTTACTCAGGAAATTTGTCAAAATATTTTTGAGCTTCCGGTTAACGTTTCCATCGCCCATTGTGTCGCCGAAGACCTTCGCATGGGTAGAGGTATAGCTTCCGTATTCCGGAAAAGATTTGGAAGAATAGACGAGTTGATAAAGGAAAGACCACGAGTGGGTAAAGTACTGCGCTTGGAAGATAGTCAACGCTCTTTGTTCTATTTGGTTTCAAAGAAAACGTCAGAAGGCAAACCCACCTATGAAAACCTCTGGTCTGCTTTAAAAAGCTTAAAGAAACTCATGGCATACTATGACATAAATAGCTTGGCGATCCCGAAGATTGGATGTGGTTTAGATGGGTTGGACTGGAAAATAGTGCGAACCATGATCGAAGTGAGTTTTAGAAACACTAGCGTTCGAATTACAGTATGCTGCTTCAACCCACAGGGGACGACCCTCCGCAAAACTGTGGACTGTTACTTTTTCAAGAAGGGTGTTTGTCGAGCAGGCTCTGACTGCAGATTCCGACACGAGGCATTAAAAAGTAATACTAACGCAGTTTCTGAACGAGACGTCCAGAATTAAGAAGGGGGCAGTGTAACGGAAATGCTCCAGACATGACGTCGCCTTTGGCGCTCTGGAATTTTCTACGCGCGCGATAGTAGGAATATTCGAGAATGTACTGGGCGTACATTGCTTGCGTGTATAAATGGTTGCGGACCGAACATCGCGGCAGTCTACTACCGAACGAGTACGTAAACATAGAGCGCGAAAAGCTGATATAAATTGCGAAGTGTGAATGATATAAATAATCGATATAAATTGTACGGATTTTATAGTGTTTTAGTTCTGTTTAATAAATATTGATATAAATCGAACCCGAATTTATAAATCACGTTACAATATGCATCCGGTTGATGCACAAAAAAATGGAGAAATTCGTACTTCAATATTTAGAAATGTAATGAAATCTAGCATGCTGTGTGCTGTCAGGATGCGCGGTGTCTGTTATGTTACATGGAGAGATCGTATCGCGCAAAATTAAATAGCGATAAAAAAATGAATGACCGTCAAGTCACCTTTGGAATTGCTGTTTGCATGGAAAATCGTACTTAACTCGAACTTCCAAAGGCGACTGGACAGTCACTCATTTTTGATGGCCCGATAAATCTTAAAAGCGGAACATCGAACAAGTTGATAAGTCTTTTATGTGTGGTATAGCAAACGGGATGCTAGATTTCATAAGTTTATTGAATCAGCATTTTTAGTTCATTTTCGGAAGGCGCTATTATAGCTACTTTATCCGTCCGTCCGAGGCCTTAACTACTACAGTTTTCAAGATTCAGGGCTGCAGTCGAGGGTATACGGCGGTATACGGCGTATACCTTCTGGTTGTGATCGAGGGATTAGCGTATACCTTCTTAGAAAAAGAAAGTCCACAAAATAAGTCCTGAAATGTATTTCCAAAAAATCTCATTTTTGTGGCACCCTAAAATGCAAATGCAGCAAATACCTACAAATACCACACAATAAATTATATAGCCGTTTTTATAAAGTAAACCTTCTGATCATTTCGATGCGTGCACAGTATACCCTCTGCTAATTTTACGACTGCAGCTCTGTATTTAGTTCGTTCTTTTTGCAGGCGGCAGCTTATAGCTCTAGACCCTCAACATAGAGCGCGCTGCATTGAAGCGACGCGGAGCGGCACTCTGTCATCTGTACCCAGTCTTCATTTAAGAAGAAGCGCTTCGCTCTAAATGGCTCTAGTAAGCGGACACCCCTAAGGTGAAGACCTTTTTTTTCATTTTTTGTATATCAAGCATATGGATATTTTGTCTTCTTAGTGCCCCTTCACACGCGACGGGACGCAGTACAGCGCTGGTGAGCAGCCAGCAGCGCGACTTCCTTTAACCGGCGACACAGTTGCACGTTCAAATTCAGTTGTCTAAGGGTTTTCGAAAATCTAAGGACCAAGTTTCAGAGCAATGGTGGCCACCTGGATGATATTATTTTTACGTAATAATTTTCCATTTTGTACTCTTTATTTTGAATAAACATTCATTTGAAACAATGTATATTTTTTTAATTCATGGCAAATTACAAACCACGATACACTAATTGTACAACGGTATGCTCTTGCGCATCTAGCGTGACGTAACGTGCGAACAAAACCACAGAATATAGAGCAAAAAGATGGTCAAAAAGAAGTGGAGATTACGAATATTTGTTTGTGATAAATTCGAGCATTTTTTAAGAAAGTATTTAATGAGATTAGTTCCAATTGATTACAATCTACATATAATTGCTAAATAAATAAGACATTGTTATTATCATTACAACACTCTCCCACTTTACTTTTTTCGCATTTTCATAAGATGGTTGTTAATATAAATTAATTGGGACCGGCTTTCCAAACTGGCCAAATCTTTTACCACAGGGGCCATTTGTGCAGTATGAGTTTGGTAGTCCGAACCAACATGTCTCCGTTTTTGCCCATATGTTACCTTTCCATCGAATTCATCACAAGGAACCTTCATGTCAGGCTCAATCTGTTGAATGGTTATATTTAAATGATCTTCTATGTCCGCCAAATACTAAAACAATGGTAATGTATATAAATGTTATATTCTACGTAATTATCGTACTTGTGGTTCATTGTACCAAACACAGCATCCTTTCACATTTGTTAAATTGGTATTCCAACAACCACGTCCTCTGGTTTTACACCATTCTCCGTGGTACCACACCTTTTCGGGCACAGTGCTGACTAAACTTATTGCCAGACCCATTCTTTCGGCTCTACCAACACGACCAATTCTATGCACGTAGTTTGATTTCTCATCGGGCAAAGTAATATTGATCACTAAAATTAAACATTTGAGTATTTATGCAAGTAGACTACCACCACTTACTGAATGGCAAACCACTAATGTCAATACCTCTGGCCGCCACATCTGTACAAATTAGGAATTTAACCTGCCCCTTCTTAAACGACTCCAAATTGGCTTTACGTTCGTGCGGCTTGCGGTCACCGTGCAAACAGACACAGGAATAATTTTTCATGTTAACCTGCTTGAAATACTTTTCAAGGTTATCGCAATCCACCTTTGTCCTACAAAAAATGAGGGCACGATCCATTTTATGTTCGTCTATCGCCCTAATGCAATATTCTCCTTTTAGTAATTTTACTGCTTCGCTCAACGCTTCTGGGGTGTTCATTCCTGGTTTGACATTGTCCTGAGCATGCACCTAAAAACTGTTCGTTGTACATGTCATGACCAAACCTAACCGGGTAATGTACCTCATCCGTCTGAATGTGCTTTTTTAAATTGCACCAGCTTTTATCCTTTTGGGGATCTACATTGACGACAACATGATGCACAGTTTCCGGAACTGCATCTTCACCTTTTAGGTCCACCCACGTTGGAAAGTGCATCAATTTTTCCTAAAAGATAATATTTTACATGCAAAGGTAAACTACCGCCCCAACGTACAGCTAATTTTTTAACTTCAAAGGCGTGTAAAGTGGCACTGCAAACAATCATCTGCAATCTACGTCCATCAGAGGTGATTTTCGGCATTTGTTGATGAAGACGCTCAATTAATTGTGTATATCCCGCCTTTAATAGTCCATCAGCTTCATCCAGCACAAAGAAACGGCAATTTGATAATAATATGTAACCTGAAAAAAGATGACTTTGATCTTAGAAATGAGAAAGTGATTGGTGGTCTGTTAATTAAATGCTTGAACGAAATTAACCGGTCACTGACAAAAATGCTTTTCAAATTGTTTTACTTAGATCTCCACTTAAGGCTGGACAGGACATACAGAACGGAGTATGCAAAGTGGCCTATTGTCAATGCCCAAATTTGGTTATTTATAATATTAATTTGTAATCGATGGCAGAAACATAAACTTAGACCAATTATAATGCACATTTTCTATCTGTATAAACCAAGCGGCGTGGCGGAACCTAACTTTTCGCAATTTTGAGGAAAACTTTTAAGTTGTTTTTCCAAGATAACATCTATAAATGAAGTTGGAACAATTTCCAAAATTGAGATAAGTTCGTAAACTTAATACCTAGGCAATAACGCCAGGAAAATTTATTTCCTTTTTTCTTTTCCAAAATATGGCACCCTAACAGCCCGCGACGTTACCCTTAAAAAAAAGATTATTTTAAAACATTTTAGTAAACCCCGGCGTTATTGCCTAGCTAAGGCATTCACCTTTCACAGGAATATTCGACCCCTTCTTCATCTTCATTCAGAATTCAGATATCGTGGAACGAAATCACGCGTTTTCGGGCAACGGAACAGGTGTACTGTCCAGCCTTAAATGTGGCTGCTGTTCACTTCCACTATTCCAGTAAGAAATTTATATTTTCCTTATATTTAATAGAAAAAAGAAACAAGAGACCAAAAAGCGTTCAAAGAAATCAGAAAACCGCATTCTTATTTTACAATCTACCAATGGCGCATCAAAAAAAAGTTCAGGGGTAGAAAATGGAACATGGCTCTGAAAAAACAACACCCACTCACCACTACCATTATGGCCAATTATGTAAACCCTTCAGCATAAGTTCTATTTCAAATTTGAGCAAAATATCTCAAAAACTGCAGGACAGGACTGCACTTTAACAATTGAAACAATGAACAAAAGTTTAGTGCATACAAATACAATCGAACTGATTTATTTTTAGTAGGTAGCCAATTAACGATACCAACTCAAACTTACCTGATTGTATCAGATCCTCCAATCTACCAGGAGTACCAACAATAATATCAACTCCATCATTTTGCAATGCATATATTTGTTCTTTAACATTCACACCTCCTATAACTAATAACTCTCGTACTTTTGGGGCTTCTAAATATTTCTTAAACTTTCGAATTTGTTCATAAGTTTGCTCAGCTAATTCTCGAGATGGCTAAAAACACAGGCTACACATACCCATCGAGTTATGTATTTTCAAACCTCGATTATGATCGCCTGAGGGGCGTTATTTAACATCTTTTGTGGCACATCAGCGGAAGTCTCACCATTGGTATTCATCACCATCTTATCCTTTGGCACTGAATTGATAGCTTTGTAACCGGATGGCAGGTCATACTTGAATGGTTTATCGCCAAAATTAAATGCCATTTCGGCATTCTAGAATGAAGCATGTGACAAACCTGAACAACAAAAAGGAATACCTACTTTTAAAACAACAGCAGGGAAAAATGCAGAGTTTGCCAGTTGTTTATTTATCTTGAAGGCAGTTCCGAGATTATTACCATTTTTCAAAAACTTCACCTCGCCATCATCCATATCGAGTAAACAGGTGATAACATCACTTTTCCCAAATGCTTCCCCATAATTATCGAACTGCTTATTGTTGGATTTCTTCCCAGTGCCACCAAATCCAAAACCAAACCTGAAAGTAGGTACCTACACATCAGCAAGATAGTTACTCAAACACGTTAAATAACCTGTCAGTGCCAAGATCAAGATTTGCCTGCAATGTGGACCATCCAACACGACAAAGACCTTCATCAGTTACCATTGCCTCATATCCCCACTTTCCCCCTTGCACACCTCTGGTACACCGCCCGCCGTGCCACTCTTTCTGCTCTCTAGACTGTACCCTTAAACCACTAGGATCAACGGCTAATGCATTACCACGATCAAGAAACGAAATCGTCCAAGGAATCGCTAAAAGACACATATCAAATATGAAATACCTATTTCAACTTTGTTCGTACATGTATTTGCAGAAACTTTTGCGGCTTTTCCGGATTCCAGATCTTTCAACGTTTCCCAAACGATTTGAATGATGGGTAAACAAAAAGCGGCGGTTTTTCCGCTTCCAGTTTCTGCGGCCATTAGTACGTCACCGCCGCCCAACACTAAAGGAACGCTTTCAGCTTGTATATCGGTGGGAAGACTGGAAAGAAGAAGTGTTGAAATGCTCCTAGATCGCCACTGGATGAATACTTACGTCCATTCCATTTCATCAATAGCTTTTGCTATTTCGGGAAGGACACCGAATTCTGAAACAGTTGTTATTACCATAAACAGAGTAGCAATTGGCTCCTACCTTCAAACGCGGTCATTATGAGATTACTTATATTTCTAATTCAGAATTTACATTCGTTTTTACGTGTAGCTCAGAATCAAAATGGACAACATAACCTACAAAAATTGTTCCGGCTGTTAAAACGTGCTGCCAACTTTTTAAAACACGCAAACTGTAGACCTAAACGAAAGCAGTTTGGGAGTTATACAGGATATATGTAAATACAGGGTGTTCAACGAAGAGCTGAATTAATTTCTAAAAATTTGAATACAGGGTAATTCAAAATAACCGCAGACAGTTTATATTTGACGCGTAAAGATTTTAGTTTTTTTTAATTAAAGCATTGGGAAACATGTTTAGAAGGTAACCATTGGCTTCGTTTTTATGCGAATTTTTATTTTCTTGCGTTCAATGCTTTTTCAAGCAAATAGGTCCTTTTCAAGTGCAACATCAAGGGAAAATACTTTATAAGGATCACGTAACCTTACTTTTTAAGCTTAAAGGAGATGGAAATTGATTTATTCATTTTAAAGGCGTACTATCAAGCGAAACACGTTTAGAAGATGCGCATATTCGACTTGGTTGTGCTTACTGCAATTTAACCAAAAATATGCTACCTATAGCATGTTAGTGGAAGTTATCGAAGATGTAAGAGAACGTAGCTTCAAGAAATTAATTCGGAAATTATCTATATAAACTGCTGGGTATAGCTGCGGACAATAACATCTCTATTTGTGATTATTACAGCCTTTGCCTTAGCACATAATACGTGGAACAACATGTTACACGAAGATATCGGAACGTTTATTAATGTAGTTTCAAAGAAGCATTAATTCATTTGTGAGAATAGGTTGATACGGTGATCATTTAATTAGCATGACCTATCCCTCGGGCAACGTTACAATACTCAATGATTATTTTAATCTACACTATAAATTCGAATACATTGTGATAAGTTATCACATGCCTAGTTAGAGTTCGTTTGTACAGACACAAAACAAATTGTGTATTGTGATGCAAGCGAGACATGCTAATGATTTCTAATGTAAAATCTACCGAAATGTGCACTGGAAATAAATCGCAATTACTTATCAATAAAAACTAGGTCATTCTATTTGAAACTACGGGTGCAGTGCCATGTGCGACGGGAAGAGCGAGGCTTCGTTGTGGCTACGCGGATTTGAAATTATGACTTGGTTTACTTAGACCGCACCAGGCTAGGGTGCAAGGCTTGGTGCGGTGCGGTGCGCGTTTGTAAATTTATTTACCTCATTAACGATTTCGACTAAAGGCTGGTTTATAATTGGTCTAACCGTAATCTGTAAAATCTACAATCTTTAATCCGTAAAACTGGCATGCTCGATTCATAATCAACCTAAAAATTGCGAACGATTCTGGGGGATTTGATTCTCACTATTGGCTCTCCAAAAAATAACCATGTCAAAGTGAAGTTTTGGTTTTTGTATACAATTGTTGAAATTCTGCCTATTTATTTATTAAGTTGTTAAATAAAATCGTCGAACATGGATGTATTGGAGGAAGATATAGCAGTAGCCTCTTTCATGTTTATCATGTTGGGATCGGCTTACAATTTTTATATTAGTAGCAACCAAAAGAAAAGGAGAAAGCGTAGATGGGGCGTTCGACCAATTTTTCAGAGACGGAGAGAGCTTGGTGACTACCATAATTTGTTTCTACAAATGAAGGGAGCAGACAGAGAGCAATTTTTCAAATATAAAATAAAAATAAATAGTCAACAAACAAAAAACAAAGCAAGATGAACGATAGAAAGTTAAAGTTGGGTTATGATGATTTAGTTTTGAAACGAAGTTAGCGTTGCTTTGCGACAGCACACACGTGATCAGGAAGCGTTCCTATTGGCTGTCTGTATTCTTTATTCCCTAATTTATAAAATATCACCATATTTTACGGTTATGGAATAAGTTAAGAGATTATTCCCTAGCATTGTGAACAGATACATTGATTTGTCATGTTTGAATTTTTACGGTTACGGTTATAGAATACGGTTAGGCCAATTATAAACCAGCCTTAACTGTAAATCACGTGACCACAATCGCAAGATGGCCATCGTTTCGGAGTAACTTGTGTTAGAAGTATTGCAATTAGTGTGTAATATATAGTATCCGAAATATTGAACAAAATCAATTTTTAGTACAGATAATTGAAGATGAAGGCGACAAAATTAGGATTTTTTTATAGCGCTGTGTAATCCCATCTTTACGGTTTTTTTATTTGCAGTGTAAACCGACCTTTCACTAAATTTATAAATTGACAGCTTGTGTTTGACAATTAATTTTAAAAATGGCGACGAATGTAAATACAAAAGCAAAACATTAACCTGCCTAAATTTTTCTATTGTAACAGTATTTCAAATTTTTCTTGTTTTTTATACTCATTTATTTATCATTTTATTTAGAAGAATGGGAGAAAGGTGAGTACAAAACACTTACATCATCTCAAACATACCTCCATATGCACAAGTACCTCCTATTTATTCCTCTTTTCTTACCTGCGCATTCTTATAGCGGTGAAAATGGTTGGCTATCATCCTGGATAAGTGCTGCGAAAAATAAGGTGCTCAATCTACACATAGGCCATCGGTCTGGTAATTAATCAATTGTTTACAGAGTACTGAGGTGTTCGAATTCGTTAAGAAGGATCTGGAGGAGTTTGGAAGTGCAGTAAAAAATGAAGCGAGTAGTGTTGTGTCTTCTACTGGCACAGCTATCGAAAAAACTTTAAAGGTTAGTTCATTAGGTGTATTTAGGTGAGCGATTGCCTTAATATTGAATTGCTATAGGTTAATGAGTTCTGTATTTTTTATCATATAGGTATCAACAAACTTGATGCCATATATGAGTAATATCGGATTCGCTATTGTTGATTTTGATAATGGCATTGTTGTATCATGTGTCATATTTGCTATTCTAATAAAATAAAGCTGATGGCGAGACAGTATATTACAGGTGAATGTTTTTCACTTTTTTTTTATTCGGCCATGGTTCAGTGTCATATGTACAATAACGGGTGTAATATTTGTGATTTGAAGATTATGGAGTTTTTCAATAATCTAACTAGATTAATTGTGTTACCTTAGTAATCAGTTCCAAATTTAGAATCATTTTATGAAGTTTTTGTGAAATAAATATTAGGACAGCATGGGGTGGTTTTAGGCAGAATTCAATTTTTTATTAATTGGAACACTAAACTCATGCCTGAGGTGTCACACACAAATTTGTGTTGCTAAAGCAGTTAAGAAGTATTTTCCATTTAAAAGCTCATGAATGAAACTGCTTCCCCATCAAAAAACTAAACAAAACACATCTAAACCTCTTGCCAGGAAAGATTGCCAATCACGGTACACCTAATCCAGGTCTCCACTCTATGTTTTTCTTAAGATGCGAGCGATCTTCTTAAGAAAAACATAGGTTGTAGATCGACATAAGGTGTGCTGTAACTGGCAATCTTTCCTGGCGAGAGTAATATATGCAACAATGTTGGTATTAGTTGCTAATAAATATTACATTACAATAATTAATCATCCTGTATATTATATTGAATTGCATGTTTGGAACTTACAGGACAGGCGAATTAGCACAGTAGATCCGTTCATATCTAATCTTAACCTTGTTCTCATATTAGGTAACCTTATCAGATGATTGAAACAGGATATTTGTGGCAATTAAATATCAATAAACAGTTTACACTTTTTCAAAAGAGTAACATATATCAGCATGCACTCACTCGTGAAGAAAGATCACGGACACTTTTGTGTTATCTTTAACGTTCATGTCAGTGTCACTGCATTAGACGGTGCATTCCCATTAAAACGAGCCACCCTGATAGTTGATAATGGGACAACTTTGGTCTTCAGGGGACTTCTAGGTAACAATCAACCCCTTATCAGCTACCCGCTGCCAACAACAACCCTCATGTCAAAAATTTCAAACGGAAATAAACCGATGTACAATCTCAGAAATGTTGGTCCAAACAATTTTGTAACTACGCCACTGGATTTTACGTAAAAATATCTAAAAGAAACCGTTTTTACCTGTTTTCTATTTTACATGGGTAGTAAGATATAACATATTAAAAAGTTAAACTTTTCGTATTCACCCTGTATCTCAGAAACAAACGTAGCTAGATCGATTCTGTTTCTGGTATTAAAAGTTTCACAAAAAGTTGCACTCTTACTAGATTTTACATCACAATATCCCTATGTGAACAAATATGGATAATAACTTGTAGGTCACTTCATCATCTATATTGGAGAGTCGTGTAGTAAATAAAGCCTAAGGTAAACGGACTTAATAAGTATAAGATCATACCACGGCAATCATTTCATACCTGTAAGCATGAATATCAAATTATGCGTGCTTTGCGGCGCGCGTGCTAGAAATTTCAACGAAGGATGTTGTGAGATTTGTTGTTACAGCTTTTATAATTCGGTTGTTTTCAATTCACTCAAATAAATATCAGCTGATCTGTTTATCATTTTTTGCATAATTTATGAAACAAGAATTTGAATCATTCGTTTAGGTTTACAGGAATTGAATTGCAATCCACAAAACAATTTTATTCGAAAAAAAAACTTTTCAACCCACCAACTGAGTTTTGGTTAGATTTAAAGAAATGGAACTTTGGTGTTTGTTTTGAAATTCAATGATTTCACTAAAAATTTAACAATCCAAAGGTGAGAAACGTTATGAGAATGTACCCTTAATTTCCAATTGTAATATTTGATTTTTTTTTAAAATCAACTGTTTTACAAATTGTGATGAGAAAAACATTTTTAGTTTGTGAAAGTACTGAAAAGCCAATATTTGATCAAAGAGATATAAGGAGATTCAAGGCATTTTTTATTTATTATGAAAGCGCTAGACTATTTATGTTCGTTTGATCATATGACGCGGTTCTAACGAAATACGAATTTATATTTATTTGAGATTATCATAATAGCCTTTATACTCTCATGGAATAATTACAAAAACAAAAACAGAATAATGTTCACCATGGGAAATACATTGCCATGCAACAAAAATAGTACATTTTATGGTGAGGAATCGCACGGCGCTATTTCAAGTTAGTAGTTAAACTACACATTGCCTTGTTACCAACGTATATCGAAAGTAGCTTTTAAATTAGTTTATTTAAACATTTAACAAAGTAAATGTCGCAAATGCGTATTATAGTATTTTACATTATTAGCCAGGTAAGTGAGTTTTTACTGGCGATAGGAGAAGTTGACTGGCGAGCCTGTCATCTCCTAGAGCCAGTAAAAACTATTACCTGGCGTATAATGTACAATATTTTATTTGCTACTCATTTGTAAACAATAGTAAACGTAAATAATTAGTTCTTAAATTGATCTTGAAGAAATGTCTAAAATATCATGTTATCCATGTAACAGAGACTTCGCATTAATTCTGGCCAATGAAATTACTAGATTACTAACTTGTAAAATGTTTACAGATCAGCTGTCAGTTTTACAAGTCAGTAGCGTTTAAACATGACGTTTACCCGTTTGCGTTTTACCTTGTTAATCAACGTTTACAACTGAGTAACAAATAAAATGATTAACTCGCTGAAAAACACCATGATGTGTATCAAAAATCCATTGTAGAGATATGTATATAATTTCGTTGGTACTGTCCCCTACTGGCAGGTGTAACGAACGGTTACGAATTAAAGGATGGTTCGGTAATTCCAACCTGAGGAGGGGTGCCAATTTGTATTGGCATCTTGCGAATGGTTGAACATTTTCTTAGGTTCGTAGTTGTAAACGTTGATTAACAAGACAAAACGCAAACGGGTAAACGCCATGTTTAAACGCTACTGACTTGTAAAACTGACAGCTGACCTGTAAAAATTTTACAAGTTAGTAACTAGTAATTTCATTGGCCAGAATTAATGCGAAGTCTCTGTTACATGGATAACATGATATTTTAGACATTTGTTCGAGATCAATTTAAGAACTAATTATTTACGTTTACTATTGTTTACAAATGAGTAACAAATAAAATATTGTACATTATACGCCAGGTAATACTTTTTACTGGCTCTAGGAGATGACAGGCTCGCCTGACGGCTCGCCAGTCAACTTCTCCTATCGCCAGTAAAAACTCACTTACCTGGCTAATAATGTAAAATACTATTAAAAGAATAAATAATTTAGTTCATTTTTATTTCACTGACATCTCATTAATTGTCAATACGACATACAACAGCTGGCCGTCGTGGGCGTGTGAAAACAAAGCGCTGGACTATTCAAATGTTCATTTACCAATAGAAAACTTTATGACTTCGAGAACGAAGCTTTTCCATTTATCGGCGAAAAATTTTGGCACTAAACTTCTTCACTCGCGTTGATAATTTACTTAGCTCTTAACTATAGGACCAATTCGCTTTTAAAATGACCAAGTTATGGTACTAATAATTGTTACATATGAATCGTAATATTTGCACGTTTATATTTTTGCAGTTTACGTGACCGCTGATGCTGCTTCATTGTATTCCCCATGCGTTCCCATCGTAATTGTCGCACCATAATTCCGAATCCTTTGCTTACGATGCTAAAATAATCTTAAGTACTTTAATACTTGTCAAATTCAATTTCTACCCTACTGTAGAAGGTAAAAAGAAATTATTTCTTTTTAGAGACTGTAGACCATTACACAGGTTGTTGTACTCTTTCATTGGATCCAAGAATCAAGTTAGGTTGTTAGAATTAGATCATAATCTTCAAGATTTTATTTCATGAAATAAAACGTTTTCATTCCAAAGTTGACAATACAAAACTTCCATTCTGAGCAAGTATTTTTTACATCTGAGCCAGAAGGGTGTGCTGCTCCCTTTGTTTTTTCCAATATTATGAATGGTTTCGGAAACTAGTGGAAGTGGAACCATTTGGCTGATACACACTATAGCCAATTGTCTAGTTAATAATATAGAGCAAGTGAATTTTTCACCTCGGGTTTTATAATTGTTGAGTTATAATACAACATTGTTACCTCTGTGTTGTTAGCAAGTGTCATCGTTGAATTTGACAAATTGCCTATGGCATTTCATAATTCTTCAATGTTGTTTAAGCGACTATTTCCATGTTATTATAATTCTCTGCAATACCTGTACAATATGTTGCATGTACATTTGTGTATTTTTTTGCAGTTGAATGAACCAGAATCGACTGTGGGATCTATGAAGAGAAGTTTTAGTTCTTTTTTGGGTAAGTTGCCTTTTTTAGCAGCTTCTTTGCGATTGTTTGGAATGAACGCTTCTGTTTTAGGCCAAATGAACACGGTCTTCAATCCTAGTCCCGATGATTCTGATACTGAAGCCATTTTAATTACTGAAGGTTCAGAAGCCGTCACTCTGACCAAGTTACAAGTAAATATATAATCTTCCATTTTTGAACAGATCCAAATTATGTTGGTTTCTTTTTTTAGCAAATCATTTACGAATTGCAAAAAAATGACAAAACATTTCTGGAAGAGCCCGATCCATCGCTCGATAAACAGTATCAATGCTGGTTAGAAATTATAGATAACCAACTAGATGATGATCGTCTAGATAAACATCTCGTTAACTCGACCGTTCTTAATAGTCAGTACCAAAAGCTTGTGCCCGATCACGTTTCACATCAGCAGTTTTGGAAAAGGTTACTTGCTATGTACTAGCAATTTAAATACTTTTCTTCTCCTGCAGATACTTGTTCAGAAAAGCTCTTCTTGAAGATGAACTGGCAAGGCAGGAAGCTCACGAGAAAAGAGAGCAAAAGCAAGAGCTGCACGAATTATCCCAACAGGATTTACACTGGGATACAGGTAAATAATTTGCATGTTGGCCCATTTTAAAACTAAGTTTCTATGAAAATAAGAAATTGCTGTAAGTGACTCTTATGATTAGGATTATTTGTGTGGATAGGCATTTTAACTTTAATAATAAACGTAGATTGTATATTGAGTTAAACTTGTGTTATAGAAGATTTTGCAACTGATATAGTATTGACCGAAGAACAGCAGACTCGTCTTTTGCAAGAGTACGAGAATGAAAAAAAGCAGAAAAGAAACTCAAAGATAATCGAGGATGAGGAAGTAATATTTAAAAAAGATACGAATAACAAATCCTCAAAGAAAAAATCATCCAAGAATAAAAAGTCAGAAACAAAAATATCGCAAGAATTAGATTCTAATTCGGATAAGAGAAATGAAAATACGCTAAATGAGGAGTTGTCTAGAAATGCAGTTAATGACCAAATATCTTCCGATAGAAAAGATGACCACTTTAATGAGCCTAGTGTTCTTAAACAAGTATCGCAATTAAAAGTCAATAAAACTGAATCTTCAAACAGTATAGACTTGGAAACGAAAAGCAGTAATAGCAGTTCTGACGGAGATTGGGAAAAAATAAGTGATGTTGATAAATGAATGATGTAGAAACACCTTGTTACTAGATGAAAATAGAAAAACAATTCTGCTTTTGACTTCTCTCTTGATTTTTGGTTAGAGTTTGAATTATTTTAAAGGAAAAATTTGATTTATGCTTTGGTTTTACTTTACAAATGCACTGAAAATGTAATTACTACAAATACCTAAAGTAGATGTAAGTTTTCTAATATTTATATGCATACCTAAAGTTTTCTATTGAACACTGTTGAGAAATGCAAGCTTTAGATCAGTTTACATACAGTAAGCCTGTCCTGTCAGTATGTACATATGATAATGGATGAACTTCAATTTTTTGTCTACGAATAGCAACTGCTTTACATTTACAGAAATAAACTGTTATTGAATTTTTTATGTACTTGTTAATGTTGTGAATGTATGGTGATAAATATATTTATACAGTTAAATAAATTACAATATAATAAAGTTTCTTGTAGTTTATTAAGCGACAGAGCAATACCGATGCAAGCTTTATAGGGGAGTTGATGGTGTCTGTCTGTCCATACCATACGTGAACACGATAACTGCAAAACGTTCAAACTTTGCACAGTTGACCTATATGCCACATGTAACAAGACTATTAAAAATGGGTCAAATTCCCCATAAGGTCATAATGCGGTGCTCTGCCGCTTTTTAAAATCCGTTTTAGGGGTTTATCACAGAAATATACACAAACCTGAACGCCATTGGGTAAGGATGCGCGAGAACAAAATGACAATTTACCATTGAATAAACTTAATTTTTTATTCAATGAATTTACTCTGCGTGAATCAGATGTTGGTGCATTTCTTTCTGCGTGAGCTTACAGATCTGGTCTTATTAACACAATTAACGGTTGTTTTGTTTTAAGAAATAATGTCATCAAATTATTGTGTAATGTAGTAAAAGAATACCCAAAATTCACTTCATTATCTGACTTTCCTCAATATGTACTTCTACTTCCAAATATTTTAGAGGCCGGCCCTGATTTCTCTTTAATTTGGCGGCTTCGTGGTGTCTTACTGTGCAAACTCAATAGTGCATCTGCGCGAATTCAATTTGTGATATGTTTATTTTCATTGCATTAGCATTCCGTGTTTTTAGTTCAGTGGTTTGGTTATCTGTTATCAAAAGACATAGATCAACTGGTTGTTGCCATGTTCATATATCTAGACTATACAAAAATAAAATAGTATGAAAGATAATAATAGTATACGAATACGGGAATAGATGTGGACTTATTCAAATGAAGACAGAAATTCAGAGGCTACAGGAACCATGGCGCACTAATAACATAGTCTATACACTAAGCTAATAAGTACAACATTCATAGAATATGAATAGTGGAGATGCGTGATCTTTTCACCCTTCTTATGTGCCGGTTGCAGTATAGTACGTATCTGTCTATATAGTTTTTCTATTTCGGTGTCACAATGATGATTTTGTACAACTGTTTTCGGAAACGCATCATTATTGGCAGTGGTGTAATAAAACACAGCTGACGTCTCTTCTGTTTTATGATACGTCAAGTCGACATACTGACCAGCGCAAAGGAAGTGATATTTTGACGACTTCCGTCGCGTGTTATGCTATTTCCCACCACCGTTATATTCTCTCCTCTTATTTTTTACTCTTAGGGTACTTCCATGTTTGAACTTCAAAATGTCAGTCTTACTACGCTGCCAACCTAAAACTTAACGGCATAAAAAGTGTTCCCAACATAAAACATGTTAGTTCTAATGTTCCCTATAGTTTCTGATAATGATTTTTTTTATTAAATTAAAGTACCGAAATAGAAAAAATAGTATGAAAAACGCGTGTTACAATGCTTTATTACAATGCTTCGCGTCGCCACTCGTGCCACAATATAGTCGTATTACAATATGTCGCATTGTAACACTTGTCTTTCAATTTCAATATACTATTCTGCTATTCCCCTATACCATTGTTTAAATACTTTTACTTCCCATGAACAAACAATGTTGAATTTTTAAAGATACCTACAAGAAACCTATTTACAACTTTAAATTAATTAGGGTAGAAAATATTTCGATATAAAGAAATTAGCACCTATGGTGCGTATTTGTGTAAACTGTTTCTACATCCTGTATATAGGGTTTTACTACTATTATTGTGGTTTATTGATGTTTATGATTTACTTTTACAAAGTTCGACAGCCACAATTTAGTCCAGTGCTTCCACCATAGATAATGCGGCTTCCAGTCAATTGTATTATCTTTTTTAGTGTATACGAGTGTAGGGTGGTTCATGAGTCCCCATTGGAATCTCGGCAACGCTGAGTTGCCCATTTGTGTGACTAAACACTTTTGAAATTTTTGAAAAATCTTTGAAAATAACTGAGATATCACCGAAAAAGTTAAAATGTCAAATTTGATTTTCATTTTCCCTAGTTTTAACGGTCGAAAATGAACGATTCCCATACTACCTTCTATGGGAACTTTTTTTTCGGAGAATCTGAATCCGTTATCAGCATTTCCATAATACACTACTTACTATAGATGTAAAAGCTACAGGCTACTACTTTCTTACTTCTTATGGATGTCATATTGGATTTTACGGAATGAAATAAAGGCCAACCAAAAGAAATCCATTGTAATTTTTCGCTCTACCGTGAAAAATATTGGGCGGGGGCCCACTACCTTCAAACTGATGTTATGACGGAACCCATTGACGCCTGCGAAATAACGATATAACGTCCATATACTAAGACAACGTGCATTGAAACACATATCACGGTACGAGCTTTCCGTCAGAAACGAAAGCACGCCACAGACTCGTCACAACTGAACGGTACCAATGCCGATTACCTCTTTTTTTAGCGCATTTTCACAAGAATAAAAAAAATACGCTATTGTGGCCACTTTGTCCGTCCGTCCATCCGTTGAGACGATAGTTCTTTATCTTAAGAGCTATTGTTCTACGCTATTTGGTTCGTTATGGTGTCGAGGCTTGCACCAAGGAAGGAATTTTTTCTGCGTTTATTGCTAAAAAAGTTGTAAAAAAAACCCAAAAAAACCGTTTTTTTACATGTTCCATAATTTTCCACTTTTGCCGTTTATTAACGATTCTAGAGATCGTTTATAATTTTGTATTGCTATCTGTCGTCTGTATGTTGGCCTGTCCGTCTGTTCCTTTGTCTCTCTGCCCATCTATTTGTCTGTGTGAACGATAATTTTGTTTAGAAAAGCTCGATCGCTCTACATGAAATTCAATATGAGCATAGCTTTAGCCACATAATACGCAATGCCAAAAGTATGAGTCGGATCGATTCAAAATTCACTGTGCTCTTTTCGCAATTCGACCATTTATAAACCGAATTGCAATAGTATATTATATACCGCGGGACTGAAGTAGTACTTTTAATCCCGAAGGTAAAGTAAAGTAATTTACCTGAGGGATTAAGACCACTACTTCAGTCGCAAGGTATATACGATATTTTTCGTACTTCCAAAACTGGAACACTTAATATGTATGGAGTTGCGTTGGTATGACAATCCCTATGCCATGGTAACAAAAATAATTTGGAAACTGTCATTGCTAGTGTCATAATTTTGGTGATGGGTGACAAAGGTGTATTTGATATTGATAAAAAGCGGCCAAAGTAGGTATAGTAGATTACATACCGAGCTGGGAGGTGGTTCATTACCTACCCCGAGGGCTTAAGGTACCTCACCGACGCGCGAAGCGCGGAGGTGAGGTATAAGCGCGAGGCGTTGGTTATGAACCACTGACCAGCGAGGTTTGTATACTATTTTACTCACAATCGGTTAGTATTATCTGAATTCCTAACCTTCATAGCGGTTGCGAAGCGACTCATTACTCACCTTTTTACTTTCCCGGCTAGCTGTCACTTTCCCGGCTAGCATCTGTCACTTTCCCGGCTAGCATCTGTCACTTTCCTTACCTGCAAATGCTATTCATATTATCCTTATATGAAACTTATACTAATAGTGACACCGCCAATGTAACCATTAATGTTTACAACAATAGCAAATTACGAAGAAGAACGAAACTATTTGCTATTGTCGTAAACATTAATGGTTACATTGGCGGTGTCACTATTATTGACAGTTAAAGTAACACCTTGTTGAATTATATACTTTACCTTAAATGATCGATTGTGAGTAAAAGAATTGATACCACCGAAATCCAAAAAACTATATGAGCAGCAGTACGATGCGTTTAAGAAGTAGTGCCGCATACAAAATGTGGAACAACCTACTGAAATTGCCTTGTTAGTAATTTCATCCTTCCGGGATTTTCGTCTAAATTTAATCCCGGCGGGACAAAAAGTGACACTTCAGTACTTGTCATAATGGAGTGAAGTTGTTACTTTAGTCCCGGAAGTACGAAAACTTTTTTATTTATATAAGTATGTAAATCAAATCTGATACATAGCCACTTGTGACGTGGAACAAATGAAAATCTAAGGTTAGTTTCAAAATTTAGGGTTGCACGTCAAAAATGGATTGCACCTATGCAACGCTATCTTTCATATTTGTGGTCGGATTTTACGATTTTAATGGAAGTTGCATCTTACAAATGGGAAATGAATGCAAGTGGAAAACGAAAATTAGGTTGGATCCCTATGTGTTTTGTGGTTGGATCAAAGATTATATGTCATATCGCCACGCCGCGCCGTGTAGATACAACAAAGCAGTCATTTCACTTCACGTCGACACTTTGTGACACCAAAAAGTTACTGCGCAACCAGCTACGAGTTAAAACAGGCAGATTTTAACAACGCGGTTGTCGTGATTTTTTGAAAGCATTTTTAAAAAAGCAAAATCACACCCTGAAAGACCTCAAGATCCTTAGACTCTTTAGAACTCTTAGAATTCCTATAACTGTTAGAACCCCTAGCATCCTTACAATCCTTAGAGTTCTTAAGAATCATTAGAACCTTACAACCATTAGAATCCTTATAGAACCTTGGAATTCTAGAATCATTAGAACCCTTAGAATTCTTAGAATATCCTTAGAACCTTTAGCAACGTTCGAACCCTAGTCTCCTTAGAATCCTTCGAACACTAAAGACCCTTAGAGTCCTTAGAATCCCTTGAATCCTTAACAGCTTTAGAATCCTTAGGAATCATTAGAATCCTCCGAATCATTCGAACCCTTATAATACTTATGGCCGTTTACACCGACAAAAATTAAGCGGCGCTTAGCTTAAGCGTAGCTTAAAATCCATGGCAACCATTGTCTCAATAATCGTTACCATGGATTTTAAGCTACGCTTAAGCTAAGTTCCACTTAAATTTGTCGGTGCAAACGGCCATTAGAACCATTAGAACCCTTAGAATCTTATTTAGAGTCGTTCAAATCCTCACAATCCTTAGAAAACCCATACAATCCTTAAGAATCATTAAAATCCTCAGAACGCTCAAAATCCTTAAGAATCATTATAATACACAGAACCCTGAGAATCCGTGGAATCCTCAGACGCCACAGAATCCTTAAAAATCATTAGAGTCCTCAGAATTCAGAGACTACTTAGAACCCCACAATCCTTAGAGACCCTAGCAACCTTAGAATCCATAAGAGTCATTGGAACCCTTAGAATCAGAATCCTTATAATCTTTTGAAACCTTATAGAACCATTATAATCCTTAGAACCCTCAGTTTAGAATCCTGAGAATAATTAGAATACCGAGACTCCTAAGAACCCTTCGAACACATAAAGCCGTTAGAATTCTTAGAACCCTTCGAATCTTTAGGATCGTTAGAATCCTTACAATCCTTAAGAATCGTTGGAATCATCAGAACCCTTAGAATCCTTAAGAAACATTAGAATCTTCAGAATCCTCATATCTTCAGAATCGTTGTAAAGCGACAACAAACCCACTGATTTCAATTTGTCAATAACCTTATGTGTTACAAGCAAATCAAATATGCTGTTACAGCTTTTTGTGATCTGAGCAAGGCAAACGCAAACGATTGTGTTAATCACAACGTCTTGCTGCAGAAACTGATATAATCCTACCTCTTTAATAGGACGCAAGCAGTGAAAATTGGCAATTCAATTTGGCTAATTTAAAACAAGGAGTTCCCCAAGGTCCCCTTCTAGGACCGCTCCTGTATTAGTAATAATATGCCGTAATACTATCTATATTTTTTGAATGTCTCCAGCCATAGTTTAGAACGATGCTATTTGATGCGTTTAGAACAGATCTTACCTAAAACCAACTTTATATAGTCACTATTTATACAGTGAATTTTTTTCAAATGCGAACATAGGAGTTGGCATGCTAATGTAATTTCCCTATGTTCGATTTTTAAAAAAACGCATCAATCTATTGAGTAGTTCAAATGAGTAGTAGGTACAATTGACAGCTGTCAAATTTTTAAAAATACCGCCGTCCAATTTAATTACGAAATCGGTTAGGTTATTGCTTAGAATGTCAAGGAGGACACTTCGAACATTTACCGTAATTGTTTTCGGTATTTATTTTCTTATTTTCTTCATTTATGTATTGAATAGATCAAATTAGTAGAATACCAGGTGCACATGACCTACAAATAATTGAAGGTTGGTTCACAATGAGTTGTGGTGTCAGTGCGTGGCCTGTAAGTTCAAGTTATCGTAAGTTTAAGAAAAATGTATCCTAAAGTTGCTATGGCCTCACATGGCTTCTTTAAAAAAATCTTACCGAGTGCTCTTGATCATAAAGACTATAGAGTTGCTGTTCATAGTCACACAAGTTGCGCGATTTGGGAATGTGAACCGCACACACCTCATAGATTGATGTGTTTTTTTCAAAATCGAACATAGGGAAATTACACTGCATGTAAACTCCTATGTTCGCATTTAAAAAAAACTCACTGTATGTTATGTCATAGGTGTCCTATCACGCATTTTCTTCTTTAGATTTTCCATGTTGCTGCAATTAACAAATTACACGATACCTACTTTTCTAAATATGACATTTATTCTCTTTCAAAATTATATTCCCTTTCAATAATTCATACAACATTCTTATGAACTCGACACTATTTACAAGAATTCACTTGCAATTAACGATGCTGAAATGGTGTTCGCCGCTAAGGAATCATAATTTAATGACGGCAAGTGAAGATCATAAATAAAAGGCGTTTTATTTATGGTGAAGAATGGGAATTTTGATTACTCTTCTAGTTCTGCTGTGTTCGTGTTGCGTCATTTGACTGTACAACGCTAGTGTATCTGTTGTTTTCTTTAATTTTTGTATATACAAGGAAGCAAGCAAACTGTATTTCTCATAGAAATTCGCTAAAATATAAAGATAAATCATCATGTTAAATAGTGAAGGTCACAGTTTCATATTGCTTTGATGTGTCAGTAGCAACTTTTAACTATGCCGAGTGATCCAAAAGTATTGCGGACGGTTTGAACACGCCAGATGTCATTTATTTAAAAGTAGTGGGAGAGTCTTAAAAAAGCACCAACACTTTAAGCGCCAAATTCAAACTGTCTGCAGTCATTTTGGATCACTCGGTATCTTGTAACAAAAAAATAAATGAATTGGTAATCCGATAATGAAGCAAATTGAATGTGAAGCGTAAAGATGTAAGGAACACATAACTAAACACATAATTGATTATTATCATAAAAACGGTGTCTTTCAGGTCTATTCATACCTTTGCTTTGTTGAATATAAGTTCTATTCAAAGGTCTAAGTTACGAACATGCATAGTTGATGTGCCTGAGCCGCATGGTGGCCAAATCAATTGCAAAAATTTTATCAAAACTGAATCTAGTACACAGTACAGGTTCAAAAAGAAAATAGCATAAGTAGGTAGCAGATCTAAATGTATTCAGCTCAAATTATGATGATCTTTTCTCTTTGTATCTAAATCCGAAATGGAAATAACGTCAATCATCCATTATAATAATAGGTACCTACCTTTCAGTTCTGCAACAAATCTAAAAATTCTAACGGATTTTGCGTGTGTCAAATAAAGTAAAGCCTTTTTTTTCAAAGTAGCGCGTATGTCGTAATGGTTTTTTAATGCACATTAAAACTGGGAAATGCCTGTAAAATGCATTGTAGAAATATTCAAACGGTATCAGAAAATGATACCTTTAAATTTGTTGTTTAATGCGAACTTGATGTGAATCAAGAAACTTTCATCTTGCGTTAGTCATCTTTTTTACCAAGATTAATCAATTTAAAAATAATAAGTAGGTATAGAAAATAGATAATGTAATGGAAATCTATTACCTAGGTATCGATAGATAGCGGATAGGTACGTGCGGGATATGGTTTACTATTTTTATCGGAATGTCGCATTGCTACAGATGAATATATAGGTACCGTTCATTGGATTTGCTTGACTAAATATATCAATCAAAAATACAACTGTAGATAAACGTTAACATAAGTAAATTTATCTCGCAACTAATATCTGAATTCCACAAATCCGTTATGCGACTACAAAACACCGAAACGTGAAACATTTTCCTATGCAATGGTGCAACGAATCGCATGTTAAAAAACTGCCCTCGAAATGTATTGGTCACGAATGTGTGAAAATAATGGAATAATAAGGTTTTAACAGTTTTATTCGAAAAAAATCGCGAACGACAGCGTTTAGTTTAAGTTCGAAAAAGTCATCAGTATCGTTTTTTGCCTTGCAATTTGTTCAAGAGAGTGCGTTATTAGGTTACTTGGTCGTAAAGTTACGTAACCAAGGAAAAAGAGTAAGTAAGGCATTTTCAAGTTGATGTAATAACGAATAGACATTTACGATGTAATTAGATTGTTTAATGTACATCCAGGAATTCAGTTTAGAGCAATTTATTTACAAATTGGGCTTGGACTTGATTGGCGAAGGTTTGAGATACCTAACTTTTAATGCTGAAACGGACTGAAAGCGAGCAATAATGTTAACTGCTTTTTAAAGGTTCAAAACGTATTTTGTATTACCGTAATAGTTGCCTTTATATATTTCCACAGATAAACACACAAATTTAGTTTAGAAATCCCTTTCTTTCTTTATTCGCAATTTGCCAGATAACACTTTTAACGGAAAATATTCGTTCGGCTAAATCTTGACCGGAGATGTCTCTTTTCTTCCAATTATTTTCACACTTTCTTAGTTGTAAGATTTTCGGAACGTCAATGTTTCAAATCAATGGCCGGAAAAATATGAACTTTCGCTGTGGCAAACTCGAAACGAAATTCTTTACGGAATCCTAATGTTGTTCCCTTCTGGTAGTCTTAGACCGAATGCCTTCAAAAACTTCCCAGACCTTCCTATTTTTTATTAATTAATTGCCTTTTTCTATATGACACTTAATAATTAAGTCAAGTTTTTTTCTTTAAAACCCAATCCGGATCGCTGTACTCTCAGAGTGCAAGAAAAACTAAACTGTCCCAAGAATGCTATGTAATCACGGAATTTTTTGGCGCGTGTAGTGACGTCCCTTGCGAACCCTGACCGCACCGCATGCTTTGATTAGTGCTGCGGCGATTTGTGCACCCTTTACATTGCATTTCAATTTTCATATTATTATGTATGTCCAAATGGATGTTGTAACTAGGTATTTAGAAACACTTGCCATTAATCGTTTACAAGTCTAGGTACATATTCTCCTTCTGTTTTTCGCGTATTCAAAATTCAAAATGTCGTGAAGCTGCAGCGTTATTTCGGAGAATAATGGACCAACTTCTTTCGGGGATTGAGGATACTGTCTGCTACCTTGACGATATAGCTCCCACATTAGAACATGGACAACGCTTGTAGCAATTTTTGTTAAGTTTTCAGGGCGCCGCGGTCGGAATAAAAACCGAAAAATCAAAGTGCGAGCTTCTCAAAGAGAGCGTCACCTACCTAAGATATTGATGTGTAAACAATGTCGGTTTGGGACGATGAGGTTTTAGGTCCAGGAGAGATATCCGAGTGGTTTTTTTATTAATCAAATGCTCACAACAACACATGTTAAACAATTTCGTGGGATTATTTACGAATAAACAAGTTCGAGACCGAGTTGCGGTCCTTTGAAGAGCCGTCTGTCGATTGCAAGGTCAAATTACTTTTTTGTCGTTTCGAAGTTTAAGAAGACTCGCGTGTCCGCGTTTAAGTTGATGGCTAAGTTAGTTGCCTTTCGTCGCTTTAAGAAAATGAGTTATTTTTTCGAAATGATTTCAGTACGTGCTGAGATACCACTTTTCTAAACATTGAAGTTATCGTCCACGTTAAACGGACAGCCGTTCGAATCAGTCGCGTATTTTTGCGTTCAGTCAGATATCACAATCAACGTCTCCACATCCTGTTTGGGGAATTTAATTAAGAAGACCAAGTTTTTGTGCGTGACATGTCAGTTGTGATAATCCACCCTGATGGTTAGGCAACACACGTTTACAGCTGAAACAAAAATATAATATGCTCTGTATATAACCAACGACCGTTTTGCGCAGATGCCGAATACTAGGGGATTTTCGTAACGAAGCTAGGGGAGAATGGGGAAGAAGATGGCGACGAGGTCGACGGAAGGCACACGCTTTCCCGTTTTTTTTTATTATTCTTGATTATTTTTGGTGATGGTGTTTTGAAGGTGTATTTACAGGTAGTAACCATTTTATTCTTTCTTGTACTAGCTATTTAATCATTGAATTTCTTGCCACAATTTGATATTTACATTTTGCTGATTTTGCATAAACTACGATATCTGAATCATGGCGTACTCCATGCCTTTGTTTGAGTGAGTACCGTTAGATGAATCATGTTTGTAATACTGTACAGATGATTATGCCATTATTTTGTTTAATTAAGTATTTACTTCTGTTATTCATGAGGAGTTGATTATCGGTGTGATGTTGCTCTGTTCGATTGACCCGTAACTATTCCGTGAGGGAAGTACCTAATACAGTTTGATGGTTCGCTGTATCTGTTACTTGCTGATTCGTGGCGCGCTGCATTTCTGTGCGTTAGCTATACGAAAGGGGGGCTCTTTTATTTGATGTTTCGATGTTTGCGTGTGCGAGTGGGTTATTCTGTCTCCGTGGAGTAGGTACCTAATGCAGTTAGATCTTTCGCTGTATCTGTTACCTGCTCGGCTCATGCAGGCTGCATTTCTGTGTCTCGCAATATGAGATGGGGCCCTCTCAGTAACATTTCCTCTATTTAAAATATGTTCTGTTGGAGCGATAATCGATTTTCACATGAATACTCGCTATTGACCAATGGCATTCTCACATGTACTTTTCGTGGTAAATTAAATTATGTTAACTGAAGGATGGAGTAGAGCCACACCATTTACATGTTTCCTATGTACATGCAATTTGTTTATTTGATGAGTTGTATTATCTCTATTGATCGTACAGGTATTTTGATGTGTTTTTGTACTGAATTGATTTATCATGTTTTCCACTGCATTTATGATGTCTTGTGAATTTTGATTTTATGAACTTGTTTAATTGCATTTGATTTGATTATCTGATTTTTATCATACCATTTGCGATGTTTTATTTATGTGTATTTTCTCTTGCCTTTTATTGCTGTAGGTGATTTATTTCATGTATTTTTGTGGCCTGTGCCAGGGTTTTAGTCCCGTAGAAGGTTTCCCTGGCATGGTCTTGTGTGTGCGTTAATATATTTATTTGATCTTGTCATTTCTTACGCACAAAAGTTCTGTCTTTTATTTAATTCCCTTCCCGATTATGTCTCACGTCCCAACACATAAAAGAACCGATTACACAACGTAGGAGTCCATTCGTGCCACCCATATCGAGCCGACTGTCATCCAAATTCAAAAGTGCCGCGAAACTACCTTCGTTTCGACTTGAAAGGTAGGTAGCTCTGCTTGTAGTTTTTGCCAGAGTTGCCAACCGTAAGTATAGAGTAAGTCAACGTTTCAGTGTCAGCTTGATAGACCCCCCCTAGGAACATTACACAGTTAAGGGCATTCTGTCCTTTAGTAACTAGTGCTTTTGTGTGCCCGGATGTTATTGGGATTTTGTAACTCGGAAACTGTAAGTAATTTTAGGATTTCTGTATATTTATTTAATTTGTAATCAAACGTGTATGCGTGGTTTGTTTATTCGAACGCTGTAGTCCAATTTTGTTAAATAGGATTTTATAATTAATTTCATTTGTGGTTGCATAATAAATTTTGTTTATGTAAAATCATGCAAGTCGTGTGTTTATTCGATCCCTTTAACGATTCAGAGAGATCTCACATGCTCAATTACTATTAATTTTCGTAAGTGATCTTTTTAGAGTTGAAGGAGTTTGATCTTGACCATGGTTTGCTTGGAATCAGGAATTTAAAGTGAAGAATTAAATTATTTGTGTTGTGCCGAGGTGCGGATGTCTTCTGTGAGAAATTTCATTAAATAGCAAGTTTAGGTTTGAGGTGTTGTATATGGCCCGAACTTAAAGGGTCACAGCAAGATGTATCGGAGCTCCGCTTGTTCTTGGGTTCCATAAAAAATTACATACAACCTGTTCACCGTTGCATCGACTACTTTAGAATAACTGCCGGTTAGATGAAGAAGTGGGTTTATCAACTCGTGGACACCTTTTCCATCTACTCATGCATAATCTCTGCGTAACAAAGAGACTCCTTGAGCAAGAAACGTTAAAGGATCGAATACTATCACAAGTAACAAGACACACGCAAAATGTGTGACCAGATAAGAAATATTAGTTCTTTAATTAGGCGTCTGTTGACAATTTTGACAATTGTAGATAATTATCACTTCCGAACGTACATGTTCGACTCTAATTTTTTTCATTAAGCAGGGGTGTAGGTAATGGGGCCTGTAAATTATACGTTATGATTTCATTTTCAGGGACGTCGTAGAAAAAAATAATATATTCATGTTTAACAAGTTAAAAAGTAATCGTAAACGATTTACATAAAGCGCATTTCCACTTGCATTCATTTCCCATTATTGTAAGATGCAACTTCTATTAAAATCGTAAAAATCCGGCCACAAATATGAAAGATAGCGTTGCACATGGGCAATCCATTTTTGACGTGCTACTTCAATTTCAGTTTATGAGAAGAATTTCATTTCAATGCTTTTCTAAATAAGAAAGTTGGAACTGCGCATGCGCAAATCTAAATTTTGAAACTAATGTTAGATTTTCCTTTGTTCCAAGCGCCTAAGTATCAAATTTCAGTTAAATGCTTCCATAGATAAAAAAGTTGGCACTGCGCATGCGCAAAATAAAATTTTGAAACTGGCGCTAGATTTTCCTTTATTCCAAGTGTCTATGTATCATATTTCATTTAAATTCTTCCATAAATAAAAATGTTGGCACTGCGCATGCGCAAAACCAAATTTGAAACTGGCGTTTGATTTTCCTTTATTCCACGTGCCTATGTATCACATTTCATTTAAATTCTTCCATAAATAAAACAGTTGGCACTGCGCATGCGCAAAACCAAATTTTGAAATTGGCGTTTGATTTTCCTTTATTTCAAGTGCCTATGTATCAAATTTCATTCAAATACTTTTATAAGTAAAAAAGTTTGCAATTCGGTTTATAAATGGTCGAGATGTGAAAAGGGCACTGTGAATTTTGAATCGATTCGATTGATATTGCGTATTATATGGCTAAAGCTATGCCCATATTGAATTTAATGCAATTCAGTTCATAACTAACGGAGATGTAAAAGCGATCGAACATTTCTAAACAAAGTTATCGTTCACACGGACAGATAGATGGACAGACAGACAAAGGAACAGACGGACAGACCAACAGGCAGACGACAGATAGCAATGCAAAATTATAAACGATCTCTAGGATCGTTAATAAACGGCAAAAGTGTAAAATTATGGAACATGTAAAAAACGGTTTTTTTGTTTTTTTTACAATAACTTTTTTTGTAAGCGGTACAGAAAAAATTCCTTCCTTGGTACAAGACTCGACACCATAACGAACCAAATAGCGAAAAAAGTAGAACAATAGCTCTTAAGATAAAGAACTAGTAGCGTCGCAAAACGAGCGGACGGACGGACGGACAGCCGGACGGACGGACAAAGTGGCCACAATAGCGCATTTTTTTTTATTTTTGTGGAAATGCGCTAAGCCGGACGGACAAAGTGGCCACAATAGCGCATTTTTTTTTGTGGAAATGCGCTAAAAATGGAAATAACGTAATTGCTCTACCATACTAAACTTGAAAAAAAAGATGACGCACCCGTTGTTGGGGTCTGAAGTTTGAATGCCAATAAGTGGAGAATGAATTTTCGACAGTGAGTAGGTACTCACAAAGGGACACTGATTTGGGCGAGATGTTTTAGTAGAACTAAAATTTAATATGCATATTAAATATTAGTAATATACGTGTGGAAGGTCCGCCAATCGTGCAAGTGCGGTACCACTTATGTCTCATTAATTTCCAAGTGCCTACATAAATACAAAAATTAATCTTTTAGAAGTATTCTAGTATAAAAACAGTCACGCCAATCATCGCAGGTAACCGCTCACTGCAAAACTGGTGGCCTGTGAGTTGTAAACAAAGTATGCTATTATATTTTCATCTCTATTTAGCCCATTCGAAGAAAAAGACATGCTCTTATACTGAACCACGTACAGTAGGTAGGTACCTATAAAAGAATTTTCGAGAATTGTGTAGCGTGGTGCTTGCCTACATTTTTGCTAGGTTACCTAGGGAGGTCAGACTTTCAGCAGATTGTAGCTCATGTGCAACAATTTGGAACTTTTGGTAATGTTTTCTATTATTATTAAAGTAGTGTACTACCTATGTGGTCCATTAAGAGTGCAATAAATGGAAATTTTTGTATTAGTTGTCATGTCAAAATCTAAATACGTCACAAGTGGATGCATGTTATATGCAATTGAAATAGCTTCAAGTCAAACATTAGGTATATACAGGGCAGGCCAAAAAATATAATATTTACATACTATAATCTCTAGGAATACAACTAAATGAGGAAAGTTGTCCAGAATTAAAAGTGATGCTCATAATAACGTCATGGCCTCCTATTTTTATTACCAACTAGCTGCCCGACCCGGCTTCGCACGGGTGTACCTACGTTGCCATTGGATGGTAAACGACGCGACGATTGCGATTTTATTGAAATGCTCGCTAAATATTGCGCTCACGTTTAGACTGCATTCCTTCTATTGGTTTTCTGTTGAGTCACGCTTTGGATTTACTGTGGAGAATTTAATATATCAAATGGGAGAAGGTACTAACGTGATAGTTTTACGTTTGTCACTCTTGTACGCGCAATCTGTGGAAAATGTGGAAAGGCATTTAACCGAGCACTTCCTCACTTTGCCTGCTGCATTGGTCATTTCATTTCGCAAAATGCCTAGGGATTTTGCACAATGCCGAATTTTACAGTTTGCCGGTAACATATATAATTTTCGTATTCGTAGTTACATGTTGGGATGGATGTGTATGGTGTTGGTTACAGAAAAATAAGACCTGAAACCCCTTTCCCGAATTATATTTGCACCAAAAAATGATGTCATTTGGAATACACACCAGTTTATATCTTTTGCATATTCTGCAAGAAATGCTTCGATAGAGGGTTTTGCCTTGAAAGTAAAGTAATGAATTCAGTGGTTCAAGTGGCGTTGTAAGTTGCGGTAATTTGACCTTTCTACTGGTACAATATAATCCTGCTGGTTCTAGTCGAAACCTCAAAAGCGGAAGGAATTCTGTGGAGTAATGGACTCGATCATCAACTTTTTGAAGACACTCGGGTTTACATTAGAACCTAGAACTGCCGTTTTCTCGTTCCCAAAAAATACTTACTCATTGCCCCTTTTTGAGCACCGTTGGAAATAATTAATACAACATTTTGTTTCGGAGAAATTATCACAAACTATACTTTTTTATATGGTCCGTGGAATAAGTACACACTCTATTACGAATACAACTATGTACGTCACACAAATAAAAACAAAAGTTGGAAATTGTTGGTGCAAGTATACGTATCTAACATTTTTTCTATTCTCCAGGAATTAATTCCGTAGGTATGCTCGCAAGTTGTGTGCGGGCGCTGTCTTGTAGCTGGAGTTAAAAAATAAGTGGCAATGAGAAAGTGTCTTTTGTCTTTCTTGTTGTATCTGTTCAAATACATCAGCAAAAAATAAACATAAAATTGGCAAGTTTCGGTTTTTCTGTCATATCTTCGGAATTAATCGGAATTTTTTTGTTTTCTCTAAAGCACGATAATAATGGTTTAATTGCGCATCTTTTCTCGAATTTGACCATCATCGTATCTTCTATGGTTTCGATCTCCATGGTAGACATCCTTATCTTAGATACTCTTTCCAAGCGAGAGAAAGTCCGTACCAATGAGTACCTCGTCGAACCTACTGTAGTTTATGGTAAATGTTAAATTACCTACTTCTTAAACCTTTGGTAAATTTAATCCCCTTATGCTTAATTGTATGTTGGGTCGTCCTCAGAGGCACAGGTTGGAATGAATTTTGTAGTCACGGCAAACCTTGCCCTTTTTATAAATAGAATTTATGAACATGTTTTTAAACTATATACTATGATAGCTAGAACATTTAAAGATTAAAGATTAAATCAGCTGCAGATGTAGGTATTGACTTTCGCAGTCATTCGTCCTGCAATCGGATGAACAGTTTAGGGACGTACGTCTAACCCCCAAAGTTTAGTCGCAATCGGATGGATAAACGGTTTAGGCAGCTGGCAGAGGCATCATAAGAGACAGGACGAATACAATTTTATTTACTTACACAAAAACCTTGAAATATGTCCAATCATTACCCAAAGTTTCGTCGCAATCGGATGAACGGTTTAGGCAGGCATAAGGGACATACAAACATTCATTTTTATTTATATAGATAGATTCTGATTCAATGCGTAGGTACTAAAATGATCTTCATATCGAAAAACATGTACACAGCTATTTACCTACAAATTTTTGCACATTGCATTATGGTGGTACTAGGCGGCGACGGTCCTAGTTCTTTATACCGGATGTAACAAAATGAATTCTTCTTCCTTAACATAAAAAAAAGGTATACACTTTCCGTGCAGTACCGTCAATTCACCGTTAACCGTTTTTGTTTCATACTTGAGTGTAATTCACAACTAATCCTGCAAATAAAAATCACGATACCTTACTTTTCAAACAATTTAATAAACAATTGAGGGTAATTTGTTATTCCGTTAAAGAACATTCTCAGATGATATAATCGCGATGCTACGCTTTTAGAATCATGTTATTGTCTTTGGTGGTCTTAATGCAAATATAATTTTTTGCTGTGAATTTGTACATTTAAGCGTACCAGTATAATTGTCGAGGTATTTGAATTAGCATCGCATTTAAAATGTTCTTTGTCTTTATAATTCGCGGCTACACAGAACTATCTGACATTTAAAAAAATAGATTCATATTTTTTGATAGAGAATCCGAATTTATTACTTACACTGCTTAGTTTATATAAGACCTCAAATCTGCCCTTCCCGTGGTTTCTAGATAGTCATCATTATAATTACCTATATAAAAAATCAGTTCTGGTTAACAAAAAAACCCGGATCCGGTTCTAAGGACCAATTACTTAATGTGTAAGATTAATTATTGTTTTAATCAATATTGTAGTCGACTCGAAGTATGTACCTACATTAATTATAGTTCTGCGAAATAATAGGATATCGCCACATGAAGGTATAGGCAAGATTTTGTGGGGTCGTCTTCAGCAAAGTCGTTATGGTAAACGAGTTAAATGTTAAAATTTGTACTTGTGCGTTAATGTGAAAGTTACTCAGTTTGATTATAGCTACTATGCGATCAAAAATGAGTTGCTGTCGAGTCGCCTTTGAACTTCCAAAGGCGACTCGACAGCAACTCATTTTTGATCGCCCGTTATTAACGAAGGTGACTCCTTTCAACGATCTAAAAGATGATTGAACAAAGAATACCAGTGAAGTTAATTATTATTACTCTTTACCTAATCAAGTTGGTCGGGGGTATTTTTTTTAATTAAAATTAATCTCTAGTCGACCAGAGGTAATCCTTTCATCCTTAAATAAAGAATTAAAAAAACACTGTTAATCCAATATTTCGACATTTAACAAAAAAAGTTGATGCAGTATTGAATAATTAGATTGTTAGTTGTTAGTGTTGTTTATTCGATATTTAAAGACGAAAGATGATTGACCAAATAATTATTATCAACACTGTACGCATCTGACAGCTTTTAGAACTCATATTTATTTAACACGTAGGTAACTTTGGCAATCCATAACTGCTTTGATGAGGTTAACAAATTATTGTAATGGTTGATCGGGTGGTAAAATTTGATTATACGATACTTTGAGAAATTTGACATTTGTCTTCTCAACTTCAAAACCACCTCCATTCATAAATTCCATATCGTTGTTCCCCGCCGATACTCGAAACGTCGCTCCATCGGCTGAGTTGATAACCACATGCGTTGCTTATCTCGCACGTGGTATTGTTTATCACAGAACCAAGTAATTTTTGTTCGATAAGACCTTTTGACTAAACACCTGACCAAATTAAACTTTCAACATTACGATTAAATTTCGATTACATGCTCCCTTATTTATGCATTTTAAACAAAAAACCGAAGCAAATTAATACTGACTAACTTTACAATAAATAACTAACGTTAAAATGACAATTCAACAACTTTTTCTATTCCTGTGTCCATTTGAAATAAAATTTCCCAGATCCTATGAAACAGCTTCAGTGATTTTATATACAGGATGTCCCGACTGCTATTTCGAATAGTTAAACCGAAGTTACGTAAACAACAGTATTTTTCTCGGTGGCTCGCTTTCATCTTCGGCATTGTTTCAACCTAGAGAAAGGGCACCCCCTATAGTTTACATAACAATATATTGCCTACGTAAATCCTATTTTAAAATTTTATTTGTGATTTTCAAGAACAAAAATTAATAAAACATATGGTATGGCCCTACAAAAGAATGATTTGCTTTTGATGTTGTTCATACTCGTACTAACTTAAAAAAAGTAAATAAAAGAATTAAAAAGGAATGGGTAATTAATACAACAGTAGAGTAGAGCCAGTAGAGGTATCTCGTCCAACCATCCCACTTCCAAACTTTCACAGTTCCGTTTTGACCAATTGATATATATCACTTCCAGAGATTCCAACGAGATCGAGAAGTGGTTGGTAGAGATTAATTCCTTTCGTTGCGACCTTTCATTAGAGTACCATGAAGGATAAAACCTCCTGATAATGGGTCCAGGAGCAGTAAAACCACCATAGATAAAACCAATCCCTAAACCCCCCACCCCTCATCTATTGATTTCGAATGCATTACAAATAATGCAATTTTGAAATTTCGAGGAGGGGTGGTAGGGCACAGAGGATTGGAGGTAACATTGTAATAATACACTTGAGAGTTCAAATTGGTTCCTCTCCATTCTAACGAAACGGCTTTCGGTATTATAGTCTGTTTAAAATTGACGCGAAGTAATAAATAATAAATTCGTGAAATAATAGAAATAGTATTTTTGTATGGAAGTGCTTCTCTGTCTCTGTCTAACAAGTAAATTTATTACTTGGCGTCAATTTTAGACAGACTATGGCAAGAAGATACGGTCCATTGATGTCAGCACTGCCAAATGTAGTGGACAGAGTGGGAATAATTCCTGCATTACCATGGATGCGTTTTATTCAAGGTAAGGTAAGTCATATAAGTAGTAAATACGAAGTAACGTAACATAAGAATGTGGCAGACATATCTTATCTGAACATCCATCTCAAACAATAGAAAGTGTTTGAATTTTAAGTAGCATTTAACAAATACCTACTAATAATTCTTGATCGCTAGCAAAAACAATTGATATTCTGCATGACGTAATAAATGAATCAAATTTGAAACAGACCAATCAATGTCTTCTTATCTAAATTACTGTGCGTATGTAATTAACGATGATGAATTTCAATTACAGTTGTCAGTGCTCCTTCATGTTGCATGGCTTGCTTATATTACGTCCATTCAGTAAAGGATGTAGGTGAAGGTTTCGTGATGCAAAAGGAAGCGTTACCAATACCCTACTATGGTACCTACTTTGTAAAGTAATATAAGCACTTTACTTTTAAGAAAACTAATGCAGATTGATGTAACAATGTGTAATTATTTACCTTCTTTTGTGTACTTACACACAATTCAATTACATGATGCGTAATTCGTTTTTCTTCAAAATTAAACGTGCTGTACATAAGCGCGTCTTTAACGTGAAGGAAGGGCGAATGAGGAAGACTTCTTTCAGACAGAACCCTTTTACGAATAATCCTCAATCCAAGGAAAGTATCCTATATGATCCGGAGAATTCATCCTAGAACACATCGGACAAAAGAACCGCGCTGAAGAAAATTCCGAATCACTGTTTACAGAGGTTAAAAATGGGAAAAAATCTGGAGCAAGAGAACGCTAAACACATTTTACATCACATCTACAATATACAAAAATTATCAATGCGAGGAAGTAAATCTTGAATTTGAATAAATTAAATCTGACTTTAATTTAATGCAACATTTGATAAGCTACAGAATGGCCTAACCAAGTAGATTTAAAAGCCACTCCAATTCTTTCCCATTTGTGAATAACATTCCGAAGTCTCTTCATAAAGTACATGAAATACAGCAATGTATGTAGCCGGACCGCCTCCAGCCCAGAAGGTATCTAAAGGTCCTAGATACGGTAACCTTAGACTAAAATTGTATTTCGAGACGAATGCCGCTGAAGTATCTTTATCACTTCGGCATCTAGGTACGGGCGAAATGTTAATTACACTCAAAAAAAGGCAGATTCGTACACAAAGAATTAAAGTCGCTAATCAATCTTAAATGAATTTGGAAATTAATAACTGGTCAATCTCAAACAAATCAAAATAAGAATAACAATTACATTATTAAAACCAAATTCAAGGATCACATACCCCGAGTTACAATAAACAGCTGAAGGCAACATAATTTACCTACAACAAGTAATTTTACCATTTTGAAATGGTAAATTGCACAAACCTTACCGAAAAATTGACAAAATTAGTACAAATTGGAATATCCTAACTTGATGCAGAAGCAAAATGACGCAACATTTCACAATGAACCCGTATGAACTCTAAAATGCAAAATTGGCAAAGCTGAATAGACACTATTTTTTTCATATAGCAATCAATCATTTAAAAGTTGCAGACATCGAAATAATTACTGTTGGGACAGTAACTACATTGTTTCGAGATATAACGTATTTTCCAGCGGTGTCTCTGTATACTCCAACACGGTTCTTGTCGTTTCAAATTTGAAATCAGGCATCTCAACACTTTAGATAGCGAAAACTTTATCCGTTTTTAACGACTTCAAGACTTAGCGCTCAATGCCCTCAAAAAACCTCTGTCTATTTCATCCCAACTTTCTCAATGTATACAACATACGCCTACAAAATGGAGATCATTGGTTACAGCGGCAATCTTTACTCGTTCAGGCAGTAAACTTTGTCCACTCTGAATAATATTTTCCTTTTAAAAGTCACTAGGCAGACACCACTGCGGTTTAGAATTTCTATCTCTTCGGTTCTCACTACGTGATTATGAACAAAAGTCTTACTGAATGGTTTGGTCACGTAAAAGCTATTCATTTTGTTTTATCGCCAATAATTTTGCCAGGTAATTAAACGGTGACGACCAGGAACCGTTCACTTATAATCCATAAAGCGAGCATTTATAAAGAAACTAGCTATTGACTCACAACACTCAATACTTACAACCGTGCAACTCGAAATACATTGAACTCTTAACCTTTAATTTGAAAAACCAATAGCGTTGAATTAAAAACATGCCCATGTGTCCTAATACACCCAGTAATTACCTATCAAAAATGACCAAATTTAAACGCTCTAGCGGGCTCCCGTTACAATACATAGCTGCAACAACGAGGCTGGTTCTTATGATATGCTTGTCTGGGGATTTGACGATCGCTCACATCCATGTGGCCTTACGAAATATTCTGCCAAAAGAACCTATTCGCCCTAAAGCGAATAATCAAAATCGTTCTCTTACATCTTGGAATCTTGAAATACAATAGAAACGTGTATAAATAAATACACCCCAAAAATATACATATAGTATTGTTCAATCTCGCTATAGTGGAGAGAGATTGAGCCGTAGGGGTTGTAATGTCAGCGATAGACCGTCACTTCTATTTAGTATTGTAGACTGGGGCAAACAGAACAACCCTTGAGCCATTCGAAGGACGTGGTATCATTCAAAATACTAATTTATTCTCTAAAATTTACAGTTTATATACAGCCTTAATGTTACGTATGTCAGCCTAGTTCCAATTACTATTATGCTACGTTAACTAAACGATTACTACATCTTACCTTGCGTTTTCCGCGTTAGTAGTACATTCCGACATATTGTTTACACTAATGTTGCAAATTCCTTGTGATGTCGCTAAACTATAATTACGACAATTCAATATAGTTTTGTTGTGAAATAGAGCGATTGAACAAGTATGTTCAAATGTGTAAAATACAGCAGCCTGTATTTTTTTCCACGACATCATGAGAAGTTTTTCTTGTGCTTTGCGTCAGGTTTATTTGATGTTGATTTTTGTTTAAATAATTGCTTTGTTCATTTTACTATGTGTGAAAAGATAAGGTTTATTTGTAAATAATTGCATTGTGTGATTTTAAAGTTTATCTCCGGTCTTTGCGATAAGAGTTTTTTATCACTACGTAAAACTAATTAAGTTTGAAGATAAGCAGGTTTCGCCGATAAGAAAACACAGATTTTTAATTCGGTTGAAGCCACGTTCATTTTGATGACGAAGTGGAGGAACGGAACTAAGAGAGGAAAGAATGTTTTAAATAAGTAGCAGAGGAAGACGTGAATTGAGGCTTTTTTGGTGGTAGACGTTAATCGTTGCCTTTTGTTTGGTGGCGTTTTGAGTGCATGACAGTCTGCTGTAGTCGAGTTTGATTTTGTAAGACAATCAGACTTATTTAATTCAAAAGTTGCACCGTCAAAATTAAGTATCGCTTAAAGTTAAGCATAACTTAATTTTGCAATTAGCCGTAAGAGATTTTATTAATACATCGTCATTTAAAATAAATGTTTAATTCGAGTTCAGACTGACGGTTTTGTCTACGTTTAAGAAGAAGTCATTTTAGTCAGTGTTGTGTCTATCGTGCGTTTATCGCTTATGTGAAGCCTTTCTTTAAGGTCTTCAAGTTACTCGTTAAAGTGAGTTTTTCCACCATCAAAGAGCCAATATTACATCTGTAATTACATCGAACTCGGTGCCTAAATCAAGACGCTGGAAGAAGCTGGACAGGTGCTTCTGGGTGGTTTAGTGACCGTTTGCCATTGCATATAGCAAAACTGTTATAACCCCAAAACCGTACTTGTTTGGAATGTAGGAAACTTATATATTTTGTACAATTTTATTCGTGCTCCATATCCTACAATTCCGCCGCGTTTTCATCCTCTGTTAAAAATTAATGTTGTGCTTATTGCGAAAAGCTGTCGCTGACACGACATTTCCATTTTCCATAAAACATATTTTCTTTCTTCCAATGTCGACTACAATACGCTATATTGTAGCAAAGAAACCAGGGTAAAAAAAGAGGTTTAGAATATCTTAGTTAATGGAATTCCGAGTCACAGATCAGAATTCCGTGTTGCCTCATAATTTTCCATGTAAAATGAAGAAAATGCAAGCGCTTGGTGGTAATAATTCTTATAGAATTTTGCGAAATTAATCAAATTACACTCATTTCAAATCGTGAAACAGATGTGGACGGAAATGTTTCACAATAATATAATATCTTATCAATAGGTAGCAGCTCACCATTACATTAAAAGGCATGTTTAAAAATGCTTACGAATTATGTATCACACCTTAAACATTTTAAGGGTGGATTTTGGGGCGATATGAGTATCTAGCTACTTTTGTTCCGTCCACCTCCCTCCAAACGGTTTTAGAACGTTTTGGATCTACGTTTAGAGGATCCATTAGCATTAGAGGATCGACGAATTTCCAGACATAGCAACTTGTTGATTAGGTACCAATTCTTTGTTAACGTACCGCACCGGCACTAGATTTACAGTTAGGTAGGTACTATTTTTTGTGATCTTATGCAAAAATGGCCACGCAGTTTTGATTTTATTCCAATAATTTCATTATTAATAGAAAGGATGCTTTTCTAGAACGGAAATTACTTTTGCATGTAATAAGTATTTTCGGCTAACAAACTGTGTACTACATCAGAGTTCTCAGCGCGCCAAAAAAGTCAGTAGGTTAATACGATTAATAACGTAAAAATCTGAAAAAGTGCAACGCGTATTAGATTGATAAATTAGAATCCGTTATTTGTGACTAACGTTGAAATACGATTTCGTTCCTGTGGTTTCTCTAAATTGCTTCCTCAAATTAAATAAACGTTTCGCACCCCTTACCAAAAGGAAATATGTATTTTGTTATCACCCTGATATTCAAATTTACTGTCAGCTTGGAAAATGACTGATGACACCTTTGATAGTTAAAGAAGAGTGGGGTTATAACATTGCACTACAATTTAAAGAATCACCTGAAGAAGAAAAGATTTCGCGGTACACCTCATTCGGTAACGCAACGCCTTTAAAACGGTCTTCCTTTACCTATTGTTTCCCGCAGTCGAAAGCGAGCGTGGTAATATCGAGAAGTATAATTGATAGATCGGAATTGTGACATTATTTGCAAAAATGAGATAAAGGATCTTAATGAAACATTGAATTGTGGCGAGTGCGCGCGTTGTGTGAAGTTTGGAAATAAAGGATATTTGTTAAAAGGAACCTTGTTAATAGCAGAGGGACTGTGTTGAAATTTGCCAATGATTTTATGCTAAAAGATAGAGTGGAATTAATTTGTAACGATGGATGCTTCCATGCTAAGGTATTTATTTCACTTTTACTGAATAAATTTCATTTAATTATTAGAGAAAGTTCAATTTTTCGTGATGCAATGCTTCAATTTTATGGAAATTCACCACTGACCAAAAAATCTCACACTTTTGTCCACAAAACCAGTATCGTTCACCGGCACTCTGTAAATCACACGGATAGTCGAAATTAATTATCTGCGACCAGTTTCAACAATTATTCCATTTTGAATGATAACATGTTCAATGTTTCATTTAACTAATGTGTGTCCTCAGAAGCGAACTCTTCGTCGTCATTCATGCGTAGAGAATTACTTCTAATTTTGCGTAAAATTATATATAAATAGCTTACAATTATTATGGGAAACTAAAAGTTTGGCTGAACTAAAGACTGTCATTCTTTAGAATTAATCGTTCTTAGAAAAAATTTAAATTTTTACGTTTTTCGGATTTTGAGCATTGCAATCTCGAAAAATTTTTTTTTTCGAACGGTCGTGTAACACCCTGTATAATTAAATTAGCGATTTCTTTAACATTATTTTCGCTCCTTTATTAATTATTATCGATTCCTTCAAAAATATACAAAGAGCATAAAAAATGTGCTTATGACATTTTTCTAATAAAAACCATTTTTTATTCATTGCCATGACGATAGAATTATTTTTGAAAATAATTATAAAATATTAAACATTGTATTGAAGCGTACTACCTGAACAACTCGAGAAAAATTTAAGAGCTGTGATTCATTTGTTTTCTGATACCTACTGGTAAATATAAGTACCTACACTTGAAATCAGGAGTATGTGGCCCCACGTTATTGATTTGTGAATCAATTTAGACAAGTTTGTTTTTCGATAGATTTGATAGATGTTTTAGCGTATGTATATAAGTACAAGTTTTACGCTGCAGTGTATGCGTAGATTTGCTTAACATATGAAACTTTTCTTTAATATTAGCTTTAACGAAAAATTCTTTCAGCAGATAGTTAGTATGTCTTAAAACTGTCTTACCACCAATCAGATCTATGACATTCACAGTATACAGGGTAGGGGGAAAATCCATACTTTGCATAAAGAGTAAACTAATCTTATTTTAAATTTAAAGAATAGAAGACAATTTTGAAAATCTTGAAAAATTTTCACCTTTTGGAAATTTAAAGATGCAAAGTAGTGAATTTGACCGCTCTATCCTTGATAAATTCATCAAATATATAACCTGCTATCCTTGTAAATTGTAGCTCGCAAGACTATCGCACTCAAAAATATTTTTATAAAAAAAGCATACCGGGTTTGTAACGGGCTAGCTACATTTACAGAGGTTAGAAACCTCTTTTGTAGAAAATAAATTTTATTCTCTACGGCACTGGTAAAAATTTTACTGTTACAATTAATTTTTTGTAATGAAATAATTAATACTACGACTAGCTCAATAATGAATAAATTACCGATGACTCTTATACCTTGCGAGTTTGGTTATTTATCTCCACTTATAATCTCGAAATTAAAACTTGATGCTCTGGTTTGAACACTCAAATAAGAACTCAAATATAAATTGAATTGTTTGAATATCTTGTTGAAAATAATATCGTTCCAACTCTTGTTTCTATACATTTTTTGTAATTTAGAAGATTGACGTACTTCATGTAACAAATGTATTACTCAGATCTTTATATTCATAATTAATTCCATACCCCCTACAAAATTAATAAATTTACACGCCTTTGGATTCTAAATAAAAATTTAACCCACAAGAAAGGTATTACTGAAATTAATATTCAATTTCCCTTTAGTTTGGGTTCCCTTATTATTCATAAAAAATACACAAATTGGTTCACGGTATAAATTCCCGTAAAATGACCTCTTCAGAAACGTTAGAATGACTAACTACAAATTTCTAATACAAAATCCCCAAAAACGGTCGATTCCTATTTTGGTACAATATATAAAAAATGTAATCAACTTACGTTTATCAATAAATTAAAATACTCTACTACCATCTACTACCATTGACAGTTGATTTTCTCCTTTGGCGAGTTGGAAAATTGGATGGTGGAACGCCTTTTCTTACAATACAATGCGACTTTTGTATCTAAAATGGTTAACGAATTTGAAATCGGCACAAGCACAACCATGTTTCAGGTTCCTCGCAATTTATTAGTTCTAATTTGGTTTATTTAGTGCAATGGTTACCAATGTTCCACAATATGGAAATGTCCAAAATTGCCCTTCTAAAGGGTTTGCAGTAAACAAAAAATTAATTGCCTATGTTTTTTATCGTTTGCCGTTTTATTTATAATGTTATTAACACATTGCATAAACAAGTGCACAACTTTGATTAATAAACTGGTTTTTTAAACGTATTCTAAAAAATGGCGCAACGAAATATTTGCACCTTGGACCCCAACGCTTTCGTAGTAACAAGTTATTTATGCGCAAGCACAATATTCTAATAATGCGCCGAAAAGAACATGTTCGCTCATGTAATTAATACGACAGCGCTTGACAGTATTCACGGCTACTACACGAAAAAGTTCCCCTTTTTCTTCTTAAATACGCCACTTTATTAAATTTTTGCGGCAAGGTTTTCACTTGGAATCTGATGAAAAACGGTAACTTTCGCAATACAATTTCACGTACGACTTCGCGGCTGACAAATCTCTTCGTATACCTCGATTATACAAACACGTTTTGCAACTTTCCGTTGGAAAACAATTGTTACGCAATCTAAAGTTGATGTGTTTACGTTACGTAGTTTTGCCTCGAATGTCTCTCCCACCCAATTTTCAAAGCCTGTTCACCGATTCCCAGATTTTCTGCATAGGTAGATAAAACGGAAACTACCCCTGTAATGCTCCGTCGCGACGGTTTCTTAGGAGTCTTATCTGTTTGAACACTCGCCCTTATCTTAACGTATCTTATTTTCCCGATATTAGTTCTGTCTCATACATACATCAGGGCATTTAACTTCAGACGTTTTGGGACACAAAACAGAAAAGTAAATTGATAAATAAGCATGTGGGTTATTATTTTGTGCCCACGGGTAAAATATCCAAATTGTGAATGCCGTCGTAGACGACTGAAATTTCGTATATTAATATAACGTTTTCTTCTAAACAACCCTTTTAGTAAAATGTTCTTATATTTGCTAAAATAAGAGTACTTTACCCTTATCCAAAGTATGTGTTTCCTGTCCTACCCTGTATACATGCCAACTTGGATTTGATTGGTGGTAGAACAGTGTTAACACATGCACCAACTATCTGCGGAAAGAATTTTTCCTTAAAGCTAATATTAAAGAAAAGTTCCAGATGTTAAGCAAATCTACGCACACACTGTATATTAAAAATAAAATCGGACCAAGTGCTGACTCCTGTGGTACACCAGCAGTGATACTTTGATAATGATGATTGAAATGCTATTGCCTGATAAGATATATTTAGCTAGTTTGTTAACTAAAATGGAGTGATTAACACAGTCAAGCATTAAAGCATTTCTTGTTTTCAAGCGTAACTAAAAGTTATAATTGAATGAGACCATACTACTGATATTGAGCATCTAGAAATAATTCGATTGCGAATTTTAAGGAGTTTTCATTCCGATATTAAAATCTTGTTAGTTAGAAATTTCTTATTCTTTATTTATTATGCTGGCTCGCATCTTTACCAACCACGTTCTCGGGATATTCGCAATTGAACCGTGAACCTACCGACCAGTGCATCAGCTCCATAATTTCCATTTTAGTTTCTCTTTGCTATTATTACACTGAACTCAAGCACTCGAGCTGGTTTCTTATCATTTAGCACTAAAACTGCTTTTCCAAAATCAACGGACAAACTACATTTAACTTTGCACGAACCCTAACTTAACTTCATCTGCAGAGATTATTCTCAATATGACGAAACTGTGTCTTCAAACAAATAGAAAAACCAATTACTTACTCAAAACTCAGTAAATTAAAAAAATTAAAAATTCTCCATAGAACTCCCCAGTCGATAATGACCGAGTAGTAATTAATTGACTACATCAATAGCAAAAGGTACGCAAACAAACGGAAATACGTTAACAATTATAATTCAAAACATTATCCTTTTAAGAGTTAGTTAACGATACGCTTTATAACACACAGAAGTAAAGGAAGGTATCCCCTGGCTGGTTAAATGGCTCGGTCGAATCCAGTTGTTCGGATGCTTATCTAGTCTCCCCAAACATTCATCTGGCTGATGAAAACAAGAATGCTTCAAGATGACCGCTATCTCCCTAATAAGAGAAAAACAGGTACGGTACCTTATTGCGTTGACACGCACGAAAACACCCTAGTAGTCTTAACACCCTCGAGCTGGGCTGGTATCGTTCAATCTACTCGGAGGACACTCGACAATAACTACATAAAATAGCAGTCTTAAAATCCCAAACGCACTTACCTCTAATGACACAAGAGGGCGTAGAAACCAATTAATACTAATAAAGATGCTAAAATTCATTAAATTACATCGGCTCAACCGTCAGATATTTAATGTTTACAAAGAAAATGCACCAAGATAACGAAAAAGTTAGCAAATACCGGACCACTTACAAATCCTCCAAGAAATGTGGAGATAAGCGCTTCAGCTTGCTTCACTACCGAAAATACTGAGCACAACGAAAAAGGTCAATTACGAAAGTCACTAATAAAAATAATTGGTGGAATTAGACCATTAGAATTTACGTCACTTCCCATTTGCCGACGACGAAATGAAAGAACGAAAGAATCTCCTTTGACTTGCGTGCGCTGACACGAAAGAACGCCGGGAGATGGTCTTAGTTAAACTCTAATAAAGCCAGCGAACGTCAAACAAAGCTAAAGTTAAGAATAAATCGTTACAAATTAGCGTACAGAAACGTACACGCTCCTTTCCCGTCGCGAAGCGAACAGCATACCGCGGCGACACAGATTGGCTAGCAAGCTCTCTCTCTCTCTCTCTCTTACTTCTTTTTCCTATTTATTCCAACACCACTTCCACTAAATCATCATAATCCAATTTAATCAATTTAAAACGTAGCGCCAATAAGGAGCGCTTGCGGTGTCTCTTCTCCCATAATAAGAAATCGTGCACCAGTATGGTTTGTTATCAGCGCTACACACATGAGTCTCGAAATCAATTAACTTTCACGATAACGTTCCTCATCGCAAAACGACCAGATGTTCCTTAATTTTAAATATCGCAATTTTCACACCTTATAATTTCTTTGCTAGCTTCACACGCCTAATTTTGCCAATTAATACGAGAAAGGCTCTATACTCGTAGTTCCAATTCATTCTTTCTTTTCGGTTTCACTTTCTTATGGACGGCGCGAGAATGAATTCCAATAATTAAACCCTCACCTGGTAATTAAAAATAATTCCGCCGTATTAATCGCGTGCGGGTTGCATTTCCGATATACTTCATGATGATTGTGCAACTTAACTTCACTAAAATAGTACTTAATCGGGGAGAACACTATCAAAGTCCTATATTTATTACGGTTTAACGAAAAATGTACCTTATCTGAACACGAATCTAAATATTTTCTTTTCTAAAACTGCGTATCTATATGGCTTAAGATAGCTAAGATTAGCGACGACTATAGTGTGATGAGATGACCCTAAATAAATTTATGTAAGATCTTTCGTAATGGATATATAGATAAAACAACGAAAGATTTTACATTTACAAGTGAGCTTAATGTGTGAACAAATTTTGATTCGCATATTAACTGTGGAACGAATTAGATGATTATGTAACTATTTTATTTATGAGTATTAGTTGCAGATAACGTTTTCGTTCGTACATAACTGCGAAATAACAGTAGGTACGCAAGTTACACTTGCTCGTTAAACAAACGTTGAAGTGAGACAAATTAGTTTGCAAAGATTAACAAGGTCTAATCTGCGGAAATTCGGTACCTAAGTACCTACCAAAATGCAATAATACACAACGGAAATAACTTTAAAATTAATGATCACGCTCGGTCTGATTTTAGAACTTCCGTCTTCTATTAACAGTTAAAAGTACACCTTTTAGAAATAAAATTTAATTGGGCGAAGATATTATTAATGGAAAGTTACATAAAAAACTATTTGCCTCCTGTGAGGATTGAACTCACGACCCCTGGTTTACAAGACCAGTGCTCTGCCACTGAGCTAAAGAGGCTGATGTTTTTAGCTTCTATGTAGGTGTATAAAAACTCCAAATTAATTAAATGGAAATTTTCAAATTATTGGCAGAAATGTTATATAACAAGGCCACAAGGGACAATGCATTGAAATTGATTAAAACTATTCATCTTTAACAAACAGCCATGTATGGTGAATGTACCTTAATATCATTGATTAAATCTATATTCATGGCTAATATTTATATTATGATCGTAATAATGTTAAAATTTGAAGACTTGTAGTACATTTTGCTTATTCACACATAACGAACGCTTGGTACATAAGTCCTCGGTAGTATAGTGGTCAGTATCCCCGCCTGTCACGCGGGAGACCGGGGTTCGATTCCCCGCCGGGGAGGATGTTTTTTACCGTAATAAAAGTTGTATTAACATTTATACAATGGTATTACTTTGAATATGTTTTCAAACAAGTTGTAGATCAGCTTATGCATGATTAAAGCGCAGTTTTGGTAGTACAGATTAGTATTTTATTAGCAAAGTTTTAAGATTATCGATCTCACGAGTAATCTAACTCAAAATAAACTAGAGCCTGCACATCTACGCTAGTCGCTACTATTATTAGCAGAAAGCTTTTAGTGAAAATTTCTCTAGCTATTGTAATTGCTGAAATCTCATCCAAATAGCCAGCCATAACGAATATAATAGCGTATTTTTTTCCAAAATGCGCTAAATATGTTTAAGTAGGTACTTACCACGCTAAGTTTAGAAATATTTGAGCTGCACTTTCGGGCACCTTGTTTGGAACTGAAAACCTTACCGCTTATAGACTAGTACACAGAAAGATTTTTTTTATCGGCCTAAAAATTCAACTCGAAAACATACAATACTGTCGTAGTGAACGACTAAATCCTAAGGTCACTCAGAATTAAGTTACGTCCTGGTGTTTGTTTTTTCTAGAACTATACTACCTATAATATAGCACAGCTGACTTGTCCGCCATATTATGGAGTCCCCTGACTGACGTTCCATGTCCTGCATGTATTGTGTTATTATATTGATTTGTTCAACGTTTATTAATGAATAAGATAACATCTTACACCTAAAATTTTTTTGTGCACAGATTTGGATTGACAGTGAGCTCCAAAATGGCTGGCAAATGGCCGACGAGCCTGCTACCACAATCAAGTATACCTACAGCTGTAGTTGACTTCCTTCTTATCTTCAATGCCTACTGCTTGAATTCGATCAGCGCATGCAGTTTCCGACAATTTGAGAAATTAAATGCGTTTCAACGCAAGGGGTTGTTTTTCAAATTAAATTGGTTCTGGTCAACAAAAATTTTGAAATCTTTTTGTCAAAATTCACGTTGCCGTCCAGTTGAGTACTGAGAACCTAAATTGTAGACAATGCGTTTTCACGTATATTTAAATAAGTATCTAATGAACCTTCACAAATTCCCAGTTGGATTTAGACCTTACCTTACAGATTGTGATGTACGCCAGTCGACAGCTCCCGCGCTAACAAAAGCGGGACAAACACGTACTGAGAACACCGGCATAGTAATAAGTACAAACCTAGGATTTCCTACGTTGTTAAGACCAGGTCGCGCTCACTCGTACCCAAGCTTAGTATCGGAAAGGTGGAACGCAACTAACACATTTATTGAATTTGAAAAGCAAAAGATTATTGAACAATTTATCAAAAGTGCAGAATGAATCAAAATGTCGAAAGAGTTCCTACAAATTTAGACAGAATGTATTTAGAGCCAAAGACGTGTCGTGCGTTCCTCTAGAACTCATGGGACAAAAGAACCGAGCCGAAGAAAATTCCGAATCATTGTTCACAGAGGGGAGATATATGGGGAAAATCTGAAGAAAAGGATGTAACTGTGGAGAACGCTAAACACACATTTTATATCACATCTACGATATACAAAAGTTAACAATCCGAGGAAGTTTGAATTTGAATAAGTAATTTAAATCTGACGTTAATCTAAATACAACACTTGATATGCTTCAAAGTAACCAACACAAATCGATTTAAAAGCAACTCAACTCCTTTCCCGTTTGTGAAAAAGAACGTTCCGAAGTCTCTTATATAAAGTACATGAAATATGTCGGAAATTAGTCGGACTTTTTCCAGTCCAGAAGGTATCTTAAGGTCCAGGATACGGTAACCTTAAACTAAAGTTGGATTTCGAGATGAAATGCCGCTAATACTTTTATCGACTTCTACCTCTGCACAGGCGGAACAGTTAATGTCGTTCAAAAAAGACAAATTCATACCTACCCAAAGAATTTGCTAAACAATCTAAATGAGCAACTGACAACTGACGAATCTCAAATAAATCAAAATAGCAATTAGCGTAGGCGGTACAACTGAATATTGAGGTAAACGCTGCACTTTGTGACAAAAGCATGAAACTCGGTACACATGTTTATTAGGTCCAGATAAAACTTTTGACCCGCAGCACCCACCGAAATTTTCGTGTGGGTTCAAAATTTGAACACTTTTGTTCAAAAGGGTGTTCAAGATTTTAAACCTGTAAAAATTGACGAATTTCGGCATTCTAGGGGTCGTTTTTGAATTATTTAGGGTCGCTGGTGCCAATGGTGGCATGAAAAAAGTTGTATATCTGACCCTTAGGTCCCAAATTTGGAGTATTTTCAAAATAATGGTTGAATTTTGAATTTGATAGTTTTAACCCTGCGTGATGTTTCGGATGTCGATTGCAGCTAATTTTGACGTGCACTACATGCTAGAAATATTATATTGAAGTTAAAACAGTTTCTGGTGTGTAAATAGGCCGTTAATCGTTCCATAATTTATTCAAAATTTGGAAATTCCATACTTGAAGGATTTTGCCGTTCTTGGTGTCGTTTCCATATAATTTGTGGTTGCTGATTTTGTATTCAGAAAACAGTTGCGACTCATAGTTAGGCCCTTTTCATACTATTTTACCTATTAAGAGAGAATGTTCGGTGCAGTCATACCTTTGTTGTCCCGGATTGCAGCAACTATTGAATGACAAAGAAAGACGAAAGAGACGGGCATTTCATTTAAGATTCAGAAGTGGACATGTTCTCTGACGGGATATGCCGCCTATGCTTCCATTAATGCCCTCCCGTCATCGTTTGTTGGGAAATCTGTACTTCCAATCAGTCTTGACCTCACTCCACGACAAGTAACATCACGCAGCGAGCAAGTTCCATCCGACTCGTGCTCCTTGAAATGAGGATATTGCAACGATACCGTGAAACGCGATCGATCGCGACCAGGATCGCGACGCAGTGCCTGGGCGTGCCCCAGGGCCGTAGTCAGAGGCTCCGAGTGAGGGGGGTGTATGCAATAAAAAATGCCGACTTCAATAAAAATTCAAAATAATACACCGTACAACATTAAACGACGGCATTTTAACGCTGCCCATTGTGACACTATTTTTAGCGCATTTTTGCAAAAATTTTTTTTTGTAAAAAGTAGCTTTTAATCTCACTTTGGCTGGCTGGCTGGCTGGCTGGCTGGCTGGCTGGCAGCAAATGTGGGCGCGTAGAAGAACTCTTGTAGAAAGGCAACGGGTGTACGTGTATCTACAAGGCCGTGAAATTTGTCAACCTTAGGGACATGGCTACATGATGTGGGGTTGGCGACATCTGGGCGTCATCCTCGAGCGTAGTATACTAACGTGAAGGTTTTTCAGTTTTTTCCTATCTTCTACTACAGTTTTGGTCCGATTCTTTTCAAATTGGTGTCGTCGGAAAGATGTTGTAAACGCGCACAACTCCTGCGTGGCGGAATTTTGTTTTTTTGTCATAGGGGCGAAATTAACGACCTTTTGCGAGGCGGCGCGCGCGTCTTCGAGAAGTAGTCAGGCGCCTTTTACCTTCCGTTGCGAACTCACGCGGTTTAACGTTTCGTGAATCTCGAATCGCTGTCTCTCTTTCTCGTGTCGCCAATAGAAGTGAATTGCGAGTGAACGGGACGTCGGTAGTGGGTACCGTAAAAGAGAATGTGGTAGCCCGCGACACGATCTCACTGATGGTGGAGTCAAATCTTCAAACGCGAATTGCGAGTGAACGGGACGTCGGAAGGGGGTACCGTCAACGGGAATGTGGTAGCCCCCGACACGATCTTCCTGATGGTGGAGTCAAATCTTCAAACGCGAATTGCGGGTGAACGGGACGTCGGAAGTGGGTACCGTAAAAGGGAATGTGGTAGCCCGCGACACGATCTCACTGATGGTGGAGTCAAATCTTCAATCGCGAATTGCGGGTGAACGGGACGTCGGAAGGGGGTACCGTCAAAGGGAATGTGGTAGCCCCCGACACGATCTTCCTGATGGTGGAGTCAAATCTTCAAACGCGAATTGCGGGTGAACGGGACGTCGGAAGTGGGTACCGTAAAAGGGAATGTGGTAGCCCGCGACACGATCTCGCTGATGGTGGAGTCAAATCTTCAATCGCGAATTGCGGGTGAACGGGACGTCGGAAGGGGGTACCGTCAAAGGAAATGTGGTAGCCCCCCGACACGATCTTCCTGATGGTGGAGTCAAATCTTCAAACGCGAATTGCGGGGGAACGG
>NW_022170249.1:7721010-7778764 GCF_008802855.1 Photinus pyralis
GTGTTGAAATCTTGCCAATATTTTATGCTAAAATTAGTTGGAATTATTGTACGATGATGCTTCCATGCTAAGTATTTATTTCACTTTACTGAATAAATTTCATTTAAATATTAGAGAAAGTTAGTTGTTCGTGATGCATGCTTTTCATTTTATTGAAAATTCACCACTGACCAAAAATCTCAACTTTTGTCCATCAAAACAGTATCGCCTTCACCGGCACTGTAAATACCCGGGTAGTTAATTAAATTATCTGCGGCCAGTTTCAACAATATTCCATTTTGAATGAAACATGTTCAAGTTCATTTAATATGTGATTCCCTCAGAGCGAATCTCTTCTCGTGCATTCATGCGTAGAGAATACTTTCTAATTTTGCGTAAAATTATATATAATAGCTTACATTTTATGGCGGAAACTAAGTTTTGGCTGCACTAAAGACTGTCATTCTTTGAATTAATCGTTCTTAGAAAATTTAAAAAAAAAAAAATTTTTTACGTTTTTTCGGATTTGAGCATCTGCAAGATCTCGAAATTTTTTTTTTAATAGAAAACAATGATGTATTATAATAAATTAGCATTCTTTAACATTTTCGTCCTTTATATTAATGTATTTATCATTCTCAATAATTATACAAAGGCATAAAAATGTGCTTATGACATTTTTTCTAATTAAAATAGTTATATGTTATTTATGAGGAGCTAAAGGGATTACTTTTTATGCGGGCGTATGATGCGAGCGAAGCCGAGCAGCAACAATCTGACGAGCATAAGAGTTACTTTAGTTCCGCCATATAATGCTATTTTTCGTCAAACGTCGCGATAACGACCCAAATAATGGTTTTCAATCGGTAAGATATTACCGATCTTAATGGTTAGCTGAGCCGTTCGGCCGTTGTGACATATATAACAATTGCTTAGTTGGCCAGTATTAGTTTTGACGTTTTAATTGGACGAGTTTTTCGTTCAAAAAAAATGAATTGCAAGCAAAATACTCGACAACTTTAGGCAAATCCCGGTTATCAGATGAATGACTTCATACTCCTTTCATTTCGAAGCAGAGAACATCCAGTGTTTTGAAAATTACTTCATTTCTTCATTAGATCTAAGACGAGCAAACAAAAACATTACTCTTCAAAACTCTGGATGTGAAGAACGAAGGTTTATTTCATATGTACTTTCAACATTAATATATATTATTAAATTAATAGCTTCTTTGATCCGACTTATTTTTATTTTGTTTAAATCAAGCAAGATCAACGCACTTGCTAGGGAACCAAGAATCCAATGTAAATAAAGCATCAACTTGCAAGCACACAATGTGACACTGGCATTGAGCGTTTTTATTGCCTAGGCACTAAAATACTTCACTGCCGCTTGTTCGATTTTCTAAAGTCAAACTTATAACTCAGAGTGCTGGTATAATGTCCAATTAGTATGACGTGAAGAAACATTTTTTTTTTATTCATTGCCATGACGATAGAATTATTTTTGAAAATAATTATAAAATATTAAACATTGTATTGAAGCGTACTACCTGAACAACTCGAGAAAAATTTAAGAGCTGTGATTCATTTGTTTTCTGATACCTACTGGTAAATATAAGTACCTACACTTGAAATCAGGAGTATGTGGCCCCACGTTATTGATTTGTGAATCAATTTAGACAAGTTTGTTTTTCGATTTCGCACACTTGATAGATGTTTTAGCGTATGTATAATAAGTACAAGTTTTACGCAGTGTATGCGTAGATTTGCTTAACATATGAAACTTTTCTTTAATATTAGCTTTAACGAAAAATTCTTTCAGTAGATAGTTAGTATGTCTTAAAACTGTCTTACCACCAATCAGATCTATGACATTCACAGTATACAGGGTAGGGGGAAAAACCATACTTTGCATAAAGAGTAAACTAATCTTATTTTAAATTTAAAGAATAGAAGACAATTTTGAAAATCTTGAAAAATTTTCACGTTTTGGAAATTTAAAGATGCAAAGTAGTGAATTTGACCGCTCTATCCTTGATAAATTCATCAAATATATAACCTGCTATCCTTGTAAATTGTAGCTCGCAAGACTATCGCACTCAAAAATATTTTTATAAAAAAAGCATACCGGGTTTGTAACGGGCTAGCTACATTTACAGAGGTTAGAAACCTCTTTTGTAGAAAATAAATTTTATTCTCTACGGCACTGGTAAAAATTTTACTGTTACAATTAATTTTTTGTAATGAAATAATTAATACTACGACTAGCTCAATAATGAATAAATTACCGATGACTCTTATACCTTGCGAGTTTGGTTATTTATCTCCACTTATAATCTCGAAATTAAAACTTGATGCTCTGGTTTGAACACTCAAATAAGAACTCAAATATAAATTGAATTGTTTGAATATCTTGTTGAAAATAATATCGTTCCAACTCTTGTTTCTATACATTTTTTGTAATTTAGAAGATTGACGTACTTCATGTAACAAATGTATTACTCAGATCTTTATATTCATAATTAATTCCATACCCCCTACAAAATTAATAAATTTACACGCCTTTGGATTCTAAATAAAAATTTAACCCACAGAAAGGTATTACTGAAATTAATATTCAATTTCCCTTTAGTTTGGGTTCCCTTATTATTCATAAAAAATACACAAATTGGTTCACGGTATAAATTCCCGTAAAATGACCTCTTCAGAAACGTTAGAATGACTAACTACAAATTTCTAATACAAAATCCCCAAAAACGGTCGATTCCTATTTTGGTACAATATATAAAAAATGTAATCAACTTACGTTTATCAATAAATTAAAATACTCTACTACCATCTACTACCATTGACAGTTGATTTTCTCCTTTGGCGAGTTGGAAAATTGGATGGTGGAACGCCTTTTCTTACAATACAATGCGACTTTTGTATCTAAAATGGTTAACGAATTTGAAATCGGCACAAGCACAACCATGTTTCAGGTTCCTCGCAATTTATTAGTTCTAATTTGGTTTATTTAGTGCAATGGTTACCAATGTTCCACAATATGGAAATGTCCAAAATTGCCCTTCTAAAGGGTTTGCAGTAAACAAAAAATTAATTGCCTATGTTTTTTATCGTTTGCCGTTTTATTTATAATGTTATTAACACATTGCATAAACAAGTGCACAACTTTGATTAATAAACTGGTTTTTTAAACGTATTCTAAAAAATGGCGCAACGAAATATTTGCACCTTGGACCCCAACGCTTTCGTAGTAACAAGTTATTTAAGCGCAAGCACAATATTCTAATAATGCGCCGAAAAGAACATGTTCGCCCATGTAATTAATACGACAGCGCTTGACAGTATTCACGGCTACTACACGAAAAAGTTCCCCTTTTTCTTCTTAAATACGCCACTTTATTACATTTTTGCGGCAAGGTTTTCACTTGGAATCTGATGGAAAACGTTAACTTTCGCAATACAATTTCACGTACGACTTCGCGGCTGACAAATCTCTTCGTATACCTCGATTATACAAACACGTCTTGCAACTTTCCGTTGGAAAACAATTGTTACGCAATCTAAAGTTGATGTGTTTACGTTACGTAGTTTTACCTCGAATGTCTCTCCCACCCAATTTTCAAAGCCTGTTCACCGATTCCCAGATTTTCTGCATAGGTAGATAAAACGGAAACTACCCCTGTAATGCTCCGTCGCGACGGTTTCTTAGGAGTCTTATCTGTTTGAACACTCGCCCTTATCTTAACGTATCTTATTTTCCCGATATTAGTTCTGTCTCATACATACATCAGGGCATTTAACTTCAGACGTTTTGGGACACAAAACAGAAAAGTAAATTGATAAATAAGCATGTGGGTTATTATTTTGTGCCCACGGGTAAAATATCCAAATTGTGAATGCCGTCGTAGACGACTGAAATTTCGTATATTAATATAACGTTTTCTTCTAAACAACCCTTTTAGTAAAATGTTCTTATATTTGCTAAAATAAGAGTACTTTACCCTTATCCAAAGTATGTGTTTCCTGTCCTACCCTGTATACATGCCAACTTGGATTTGATTGGTGGTAGAACAGTGTTAACACATGCACCAACTATCTGCGGAAAGAATTTTTCCTTAAAGCTAATATTAAAGAAAAGTTCCAGATGTTAAGCAAATCTACGCACACACTGTATATTAAAAATAAAATCGGACCAAGTGCTGACTCCTGTGGTACACCAGCAGTGATACTTTGATAATGATGATTGAAATGCTATTGCCTGATAAGATATATTTAGCTAGTTTGTTAACTAAAATGGAGTGATTAACACAGTCAAGCATTAAAGCATTTCTTGTTTTCAAGCGTAACTAAAAGTTATAATTGAATGAGACCATACTACTGATATTGAGCATCTAGAAATAATTCGATTGCGAATTTTAAGGAGTTTTCATTCCGATATTAAAATCTTGTTAGTTAGAAATTTCTTATTCTTTATTTATTATGCTGGCTCGCATCTTTACCAACCACGTTCTCGGGATATTCGCAATTGAACCGTGAACCTACCGACCAGTGCATCAGCTCCATAATTTCCATTTTAGTTTCTCTTTGCTATTATTACACTGAACTCAAGCACTCGAGCTGGTTTCTTATCATTTAGCACTAAAACTGCTTTTCCAAAATCAACGGACAAACTACATTTAACTTTGCACGAACCCTAACTTAACTTCATCTGCAGAGATTATTCTCAATATGACGAAACTGTGTCTTCAAACAAATAGAAAAACCAATTACTTACTCAAAACTCAGTAAATTAAAAAAATTAAAAATTCTCCATAGAACTCCCCAGTCGATAATGACCGAGTAGTAATTAATTGACTACATCAATAGCAAAAGGTACGCAAACAAACGGAAATACGTTAACAATTATAATTCAAAACATTATCCTTTTAAGAGTTAGTTAACGATACGCTTTATAACACACAGAAGTAAAGGAAGGTATCCCCTGGCTGGTTAAATGGCTCGGTCGAATCCAGTTGTTCGGATGCTTATCTAGTCTCCCCAAACATTCATCTGGCTGATGAAAACAAGAATGCTTCAAGATGACCGCTATCTCCCTAATAAGAGAAAAACAGGTACGGTACCTTATTGCGTTGACACGCACGAAAACACCCTAGTAGTCTTAACACCCTCGAGCTGGGCTGGTATCGTTCAATCTACTCGGAGGACACTCGACAATAACTACATAAAATAGCAGTCTTAAAATCCCAAACGCACTTACCTCTAATGACACAAGAGGGCGTAGAAACCAATTAATACTAATAAAGATGCTAAAATTCATTAAATTACATCGGCTCAACCGTCAGATATTTAATGTTTACAAAGAAAATGCACCAAGATAACGAAAAAGTTAGCAAATACCGGACCACTTACAAATCCTCCAAGAAATGTGGAGATAAGCGCTTCAGCTTGCTTCACTACCGAAAATACTGAGCACAACGAAAAAGGTCAATTACGAAAGTCACTAATAAAAATAATTGGTGGAATTAGACCATTAGAATTTACGTCACTTCCCATTTGCCGACGACGAAATGAAAGAACGAAAGAATCTCCTTTGACTTGCGTGCGCTGACACGAAAGAACGCCGGGAGATGGTCTTAGTTAAACTCTAATAAAGCCAGCGAACGTCAAACAAAGCTAAAGTTAAGAATAAATCGTTACAAATTAGCGTACAGAAACGTACACGCTCCTTTCCCGTCGCGAAGCGAACAGCATACCGCGGCGACACAGATTGGCTAGCAAGCTCTCTCTCTCTCTCTCTCTTACTTCTTTTTCCTATTTATTCCAACACCACTTCCACTAAATCATCATAATCCAATTTAATCAATTTAAAACGTAGCGCCAATAAGGAGCGCTTGCGGTGTCTCTTCTCCCATAATAAGAAATCGTGCACCAGTATGGTTTGTTATCAGCGCTACACACATGAGTCTCGAAATCAATTAACTTTCACGATAACGTTCCTCATCGCAAAACGACCAGATGTTCCTTAATTTTAAATATCGCAATTTTCACACCTTATAATTTCTTTGCTAGCTTCACACGCCTAATTTTGCCAATTAATACGAGAAAGGCTCTATACTCGTAGTTCCAATTCATTCTTTCTTTTCGGTTTCACTTTCTTATGGACGGCGCGAGAATGAATTCCAATAATTAAACCCTCACCTGGTAATTAAAAATAATTCCGCCGTATTAATCGCGTGCGGGTTGCATTTCCGATATACTTCATGATGATTGTGCAACTTAACTTCACTAAAATAGTACTTAATCGGGGAGAACACTATCAAAGTCCTATATTTATTACGGTTTAACGAAAAATGTACCTTATCTGAACACGAATCTAAATATTTTCTTTTCTAAAACTGCGTATCTATATGGCTTAAGATAGCTAAGATTAGCGACGACTATAGTGTGATGAGATGACCCTAAATAAATTTATGTAAGATCTTTCGTAATGGATATATAGATAAAACAACGAAAGATTTTACATTTACAAGTGAGCTTAATGTGTGAACAAATTTTGATTCGCATATTAACTGTGGAACGAATTAGATGATTATGTAACTATTTTATTTATGAGTATTAGTTGCAGATAACGTTTTCGTTCGTACATAACTGCGAAATAACAGTAGGTACGCAAGTTACACTTGCTCGTTAAACAAACGTTGAAGTGAGACAAATTAGTTTGCAAAGATTAACAAGGTCTAATCTGCGGAAATTCGGTACCTAAGTACCTACCAAAATGCAATAATACACAACGGAAATAACTTTAAAATTAATGATCACGCTCGGTCTGATTTTAGAACTTCCGTCTTCTATTAACAGTTAAAAGTACACCTTTTAGAAATAAAATTTAATTGGGCGAAGATATTATTAATGGAAAGTTACATAAAAAACTATTTGCCTCCTGTGAGGATTGAACTCACGACCCCTGGTTTACAAGACCAGTGCTCTGCCACTGAGCTAAAGAGGCTGATGTTTTTAGCTTCTATGTAGGTGTATAAAAACTCCAAATTAATTAAATGGAAATTTTCAAATTATTGGCAGAAATGTTATATAACAAGGCCACAAGGGACAATGCATTGAAATTGATTAAAACTATTCATCTTTAACAAACAGCCATGTATGGTGAATGTACCTTAATATCATTGATTAAATCTATATTCATGGCTAATATTTATATTATGATCGTAATAATGTTAAAATTTGAAGACTTGTAGTACATTTTGCTTATTCACACATAACGAACGCTTGGTACATAAGTCCTCGGTAGTATAGTGGTCAGTATCCCCGCCTGTCACGCGGGAGACCGGGGTTCGATTCCCCGCCGGGGAGGATGTTTTTTACCGTAATAAAAGTTGTATTAACATTTATACAATGGTATTACTTTGAATATGTTTTCAAACAAGTTGTAGATCAGCTTATGCATGATTAAAGCGCAGTTTTGGTAGTACAGATTAGTATTTTATTAGCAAAGTTTTAAGATTATCGATCTCACGAGTAATCTAACTCAAAATAAACTAGAGCCTGCACATCTACGCTAGTCGCTACTATTATTAGCAGAAAGCTTTTAGTGAAAATTTCTCTAGCTATTGTAATTGCTGAAATCTCATCCAAATAGCCAGCCATAACGAATATAATAGCGTATTTTTTTCCAAAATGCGCTAAATATGTTTAAGTAGGTACTTACCACGCTAAGTTTAGAAATATTTGAGCTGCACTTTCGGGCACCTTGTTTGGAACTGAAAACCTTACCGCTTATAGACTAGTACACAGAAAGATTTTTTTTATCGGCCTAAAAATTCAACTCGAAAACATACAATACTGTCGTAGTGAACGACTAAATCCTAAGGTCACTCAGAATTAAGTTACGTCCTGGTGTTTGTTTTTTCTAGAACTATACTACCTATAATATAGCACAGCTGACTTGTCCGCCATATTATGGAGTCCCCTGACTGACGTTCCATGTCCTGCATGTATTGTGTTATTATATTGATTTGTTCAACGTTTATTAATGAATAAGATAACATCTTACACCTAAAATTTTTTTGTGCACAGATTTGGATTGACAGTGAGCTCCAAAATGGCTGGCAAATGGCCGACGAGCCTGCTACCACAATCAAGTATACCTACAGCTGTAGTTGACTTCCTTCTTATCTTCAATGCCTACTGCTTGAATTCGATCAGCGCATGCAGTTTCCGACAATTTGAGAAATTAAATGCGTTTCAACGCAAGGGGTTGTTTTTCAAATTAAATTGGTTCTGGTCAACAAAAATTTTGAAATCTTTTTGTCAAAATTCACGTTGCCGTCCAGTTGAGTACTGAGAACCTAAATTGTAGACAATGCGTTTTCACGTATATTTAAATAAGTATCTAATGAACCTTCACAAATTCCCAGTTGGATTTAGACCTTACCTTACAGATTGTGATGTACGCCAGTCGACAGCTCCCGCGCTAACAAAAGCGGGACAAACACGTACTGAGAACACCGGCATAGTAATAAGTACAAACCTAGGATTTCCTACGTTGTTAAGACCAGGTCGCGCTCACTCGTACCCAAGCTTAGTATCGGAAAGGTGGAACGCAACTAACACATTTATTGAATTTGAAAAGCAAAAGATTATTGAACAATTTATCAAAAGTGCAGAATGAATCAAAATGTCGAAAGAGTTCCTACAAATTTAGACAGAATGTATTTAGAGCCAAAGACGTGTCGTGCGTTCCTCTAGAACTCATGGGACAAAAGAACCGAGCCGAAGAAAATTCCGAATCATTGTTCACAGAGGGGAGATATATGGGGAAAATCTGAAGAAAAGGATGTAACTGTGGAGAACGCTAAACACACATTTTATATCACATCTACGATATACAAAAGTTAACAATCCGAGGAAGTTTGAATTTGAATAAGTAATTTAAATCTGACGTTAATCTAAATACAACACTTGATATGCTTAAAAGTAACCAACACAAATCGATTTAAAAGCAACTCAACTCCTTTCCCGTTTGTGAAAAATAACGTTCCGAAGTCTCTTATATAAAGTACATGAAATATGTCGGAAATTAGTCGGACTTTTTCCAGTCCAGAAGGTATCTTAAGGTCCAGGATACGGTAACCTTAAACTAAAGTTGGATTTCGAGATGAAATGCCGCTAATACTTTTATCGACTTCTACCTCTGCACAGGCGGAACAGTTAATGTCGTTCAAAAAAGACAAATTCATACCTACCCAAAGAATTTGCTAAACAATCTAAATGAGCAACTGACAACTGACGAATCTCAAATAAATCAAAATAGCAATTAGCGTAGGCGGTACAACTGAATATTGAGGTAAACGCTGCACTTTGTGACAAAAGCATGAAACTCGGTACACATGTTTATTAGGTCCAGATAAAACTTTTGACCCGCAGCACCCACCGAAATTTTCGTGTGGGTTCAAAATTTGAACACTTTTGTTCAAAAGGGTGTTCAAGATTTTAAACCTGTAAAAATTGACGAATTTCGGCATTCTAGGGGTCGTTTTTGAATTATTTAGGGTCGCTGGTGCCAATGGTGGCATGAAAAAAGTTGTATATCTGACCCTTAGGTCCCAAATTTGGAGTATTTTCAAAATAATGGTTGAATTTTGAATTTGATAGTTTTAACCCTGCGTGATGTTTCGGATGTCGATTGCAGCTAATTTTGACGTGCACTACATGCTAGAAATATTATATTGAAGTTAAAACAGTCTCTGGTGTGTAAATAGGCCGTTAATCGTTCAATAATTTATTCAAAATTTGGAAATTCCATACTTGAAGGATTTTGCCGTTCTTGGTGTCGTTTCCATATAATTTGTGGTTGCTGATTTTGTATTCAGAAAACAGTTGCGACTCATAGTTAGGCCCTTTTCATACTATTTTACCTATTAAGAGAGAATGTTCGGTGCAGTCATACCTTTGTTGTCCCGGATTGCAGCAACTATTGAATGACAAAGAAAGACGAAAGAGACGGGCATTTCATTTAAGATTCAGAAGTGGACATGTTCTCTGACGGGATATGCCGCCTATGCTTCCATTAATTCCCTCCCGTCATCGTTTGTTGGGAAATCTGTACTTCCAATCAGTCTTGACCTCACTCCACGACAAGTAACATCACGCAGCGAGCAAGTTCCATCCGACTCGTGCTCCTTGAAATGAGGATATTGCAACGATACCGTGAAACGCGATCGATCGCGACCAGGATCGCGACGCAGTGCCTGGGCGTGCCCCAGGGCCGTAGTCAGAGGCTCCGAGTGAGGGGGGTGTATGCAATAAAAAATGCCGACTTCAATAAAAATTCAAAATAATACACCGTACAACATTAAACGACGGCATTTTAACGCTGCCCATTGTGACCCTATTTTTTCCAAATGTATACTGTCTGCTATATCTTTTTCTGATTACTTAGAACCAATAAGGCAGTTAGCCAATTATCCGCCATAGAGGAACGCAAATGATTTTTAATTAAACTATATAATAAATACCAAAGTATTAATAATAATATTATTTTATTATTTGTCATTATACAGAGTGCTCTTTTTTCGCGGCTGTCATGGATATGGATTCTATTTTATTTCTATTTGCACGAAAACCGAGTCGAAGTGGGACGTTTAGAAGACTTTTACAGAGGAATTTGATAAATATGGCCAGAATGGCATAGAACTATTTTTTTGCGTTAGAGTTGCTAAATTTCATCTTATGAACTTAAATCAGAGTTATTTTTCTCTGACGTGCCATAGCTTTTAATTTACTACTTTGATTTTACCAAAATACTTTATTATTCAATTTTCACGACAGTGCTTTAGAAATTGCAGCCAAACTCATTTGCGGATTTGCTTTGGTAGTTTACATTTATAATCAAGATAATTAATAAAAATGTCGTTTTAAATGTAGTAAAGCGTTCTTTTGGCAAGATTTTATTATATATTATTATTAAGTTAAAAGTAGTAGTAATCTATCCAAAACCGATTTTTGTCTAAAAGACACTCTCGTGACAATTGAATAATTAAGTGTTATATTTAAAATGTAATATAGAAATCCATAGTAAATTCTTTATTAAAAAAATCTAAAAATTCAATGTGACTCCTACGTTCAAAACCAATTCAAAAAATAATGTCATAGTCTAAACCGCCCATTTTTCAAGTATAATAAATAAATAAGTTATTTTTAATTATTGAAACTAAAAGAGATATCCCACAAGTGGTTTCAATGATTGATTCGCATTTTAAATTTAACTTTACCCCAATTAGACCATTAGTTTTCAACATAAGAGATCCCATCGTCAGGCGCTAAAAATGACCACCCTGTATACTTATCTACCATCTATCCCTATCGCAACTTTTAAACCCATGCAAACATAACGGCTAGAAAAATTTGCGGAACATTTTTAAGCGACCTTTAACCATGAAAGGTAATGGATCTACATCCTCGTAATATCAATGAGAGTAATAACCAATATTTCTTCATTTTGCGTGGAAGGGGCGGCTACAAAACGGTTTTCCGGCTTACCGGCGTATTTTACGCAATTTTTTCCAATATTAATTTAATTAATTTCATTTGAATAGCGATTTGCCGAGTGCCGACTAACTGAAGTTTTGCCGACTATGGTCACGCGTTAGGGGGGGGTGTGACACCCCCGTTCATAATCCGGCCCTGGGCGTGCCCTGAAGTCGCCGAGGCAGCCCCCAAAGTACATCAGACGGCGGGCGATACGATTAGGCCGCGAGTCACACTTCACAGGCGTTTTAGGCCCTGCGCGTCGCTGTAGGAAATCTGCGCGCATATTGAGAGACCGTTACCACCATAACCTGACCAGCCGGAAGCTGGTTCTGGTTCCCTATGCATACACGCTAGAGACCGGTTATCTGGTACAACAACTCAACGAAGGGAAGAGGATTAAAGCTGCTTTCATTCATATCAAAACAAAGTGGCACAAAGCCTGTGTATCGAAGTTCCAAGGGGTCTTCTACCAGTGCTATTGATGTACCTGAAGAGGCACTCGAAGACTGGCGGTCAGAACCAGCTCCTGGCTGGTCAGGTCATGGTAGTAACGGTCTCTTAATATGCGCTTAGAGTTCCTACAGCGATGCACAGGGCCTAAAACGCCTGTGACTCGCGGCCTAATCGTATCGCCCACCGTCTGATGGACTTTGGGGGATGCCTCGGCGACTTCTGAGAACGCCTAGGCACTGCGTCGCGATCGATGGCGTTTCACGGTATCGTTGTGATATCCTCACTTCAAAGAAAGGGCGTCGGCAGAGGGGGCTGAGAAGGGAAGCTGCCCCGTCTAGAGATTAAAAAAAAGTAGCAAAATGCAAAGCAACCAAAGTCTTTGTCTTGGTTTTCTTGACCGATAATTCCTTTTTACAATTATTGTGGTTGTAGAGGTAAGACAGTAAAACAGTAAAAGTTTATGTGCTCTGCACTATACCTACAGTTAATAATTTTTTTATCCTTCATATGTCAACTTGCCCATCTCTGGGCCATCAGCTGGCGACACTCTTTCTTCAAGAAGCACCAGTCGGACGGAACTTGCTCGCTGCGTGATGTTACTTGTCGTGGAATGAGCTCAAGACTGACTGGAAGTACAGATTTCCCAACAAACGATGACGGGAGGGCATTAATGGAAGCATAGGCGGCATATCCCGTCAGAGAACATGTCCACTTCCGAATCTTAATGAAATGCCCGTTTCTTTCGTCTTTCTTTGTCATTCAATAGTTGTTGCAATCCGGGGCAACAAGGGTATGACTGCGCCGAACATTCCCTCTTAATAGGTAAAATAGTTTGAAAAGGGCCTAACTATGAGTCGCATCTGTTTTCTGAATACAAAATCAGCATCAGCAACCACAAATTATATGGAAACGACACCAAGAACGGCAAAATCCATCAAGTATGGAATTTCCAAATTTTGAATAAATTATTGAACGATTAACGGCCTATTTACACACCAGAAACTGTTTTAACTTCAATATAATATTTCTAGCTAGTAGTGCACGTCCAAATTAGCTGGAATCGACATCCGAAAACCAGCGACCCTAAATCATTCAAAAACGACCCCTAGAATGCCGAAATTCGTCAATTTTTACAGGTTTAAAACCTTGAACGCCCTTTTGAACAAAAGTGTTCAAATTTTGAACCCACACGAAAATTTCGGTGGGTGCTGCGGGTCAAAAGTTTTATTTGGACCTAATGAACACGTGTACCGAGTTTCATGCTTTTGTCACAAAATGCAGCGACAAAATTTGTACCGCCTACGCTAAATAGCATTTAAAGCGAAACAAGCAAATAACAAAAAAAAATTCAAGGGTTACCTAAATAGCTACCCCTAAGTTACAAGTAGCTGAAGGAAATACAATATACAGCGAAGAATTACAATTACAATAATTAATCACATTACCTTTTGTTATATGCAGTACGCGAAAAATCAATTATTACAGAAAATTAAAACAAATTCAACTGCTTTGATTGAATGCAGAAAACAAAGTGGCGTTAGATTTTACAGTGCACGTGATGAATACAAAAACAGCAAACCTGAATCAAGACACTATTTCCTTCATATACAGATTAAGATTGTTTAAAACTTGCTCATATACAAATTATGACACTGTTGTTAAATGACAGCATTGTACTATCTCCAGCGGTGTCTCTATGTACGTGAACGGTGCTTATTGTTTGAAATTTTGAAATCGGACATCTCAACATAAAATATGTTTTTAAATGTTTTTAGTGATTTTCATGAGAACAAAATTTCAGTCCAGCTATAGCGTCAGAATTTTCGACCTTTTTATATTTAAATGAGCATGCCTCTCAAAAAAACATTTGGAACCTTTGGATTAGGTATTTTTAAAAAAGCCCTTTACCGACCAATTTTTTGCATATTAACTTGATACACCTTGGATTCATAATTTTTTTAAGATGCTATATTGGTACGTCGTGTTCCATGCCAAATTGGTAAAGGAATAAACAAATCTGACAGAAAAAAAAATGCATCGTAACATTGACTTCTCAACAATTCGATTTATTTCAAAACTCCAAACTCCAAAATTCTACCATTTCAATGAAAGTAACATTGAGATAAGACGATCTATGTGATTTTTCGTGCGGAAATTACATATTTCGCCACAGCTTACGATGTGTGCGTAAGTTGCTTAATCTTAAAGTACACCTAGTGTTAATTACCGCTTACTTCATCCCGTTTTTAAATGTATATAAGAATGAAATTTTAATTTACGACGTACATTCCTATAATGTATAGTAAGCGTGAAATAGTATAATTATTGTACGTAACGCTTTAGCGCAGATTACCCTATGTGGCTTTAGCAAAGAAACAGAAAGAGTTGGAAAGATATTTTCATCTGCGTGTCAATGCAATAGCGTGAGACACTAACGGGAAATTTCTTCCGACATTCATTAACATTAAACTGATTGCATTTACGTTTATTATTTTATTACACTAACATTCTCTTGCCTCATTTTCGATATGGTTCATAAAGTGTATTTAAAAACTGTAACCAACCTTCGTTACATTACTATCTACTTCATGCAAATTTTTGGAATATTCGTTTTCAATCACACTGAAAAACCTAGATGAAACTGTTTTCTGATGAAATGTCTTTTACATGTCACAGTCTTTTATATTATAGTTCACCTAGACACACTGCCGACTGGACTATATTCGTCTTCTGTTTGAAAACCTTGTTGGAACTTGGAAACGAACAGTCATGGCACTTGGGGGTTCCGTGGAACATTTATAGTTTCACGTTCTCATTATATCAGTTTCTCCAATGTACTAGTATAAGCCTTTTATATGGGAAACTGATATTATGTATGTACAAAAAGCGCTATCGTAGCTTGACGCGCATTGCCCCACGACTATCGCTGAACGACCTAATTCCCATCACCTTAAATTTTGAAAACTACGCCGATCGAACATTCGAATTACAAATCAACTAACCTTCTTTCAATCGATAAAACCCCTAGAAATCCAATCTGGGAGATATAGCTCAGATCGGCGTGGACCGGTTTCTGTAGTGCGACGAACTTCGATAACTCGTGCACAATCGGTTCCATGTAAATGAATAAAAAAAATTAGTAAAACCCAAAATTAGAATGAACGGCAATAATACTTTACAACAACAAACAACGGCAGTAGTCGGGGGTCAGTACGGATTTCCTCAGGCGCCACCAGAAGATTTACAACCTTGCTTCTGGTCAAGGGTCGGCTGTGGGGTTTTGATAAAATCGTCACTTGCTGCCAGTTGAAGAAACGGGGAAGCCCAGGGATTGGCGGGCGGATACGTCCAAGGAAACAATAAGCCCTTTCTTTCGGTGATCCAAACGCGTTTGGATTGTCAAATCACGTTCTTTCGAAGTGTGATCTTATGATCATGATTGTTAAAATCGTGAACAAACTGAACATAAATGTTTTATGATCACGAATTCCTAACCTATAAATGCAAGGATATTTTTGCTCAAATGTTAGCTTAGTCAATATTTGTAACTGAAGAGGAGCATAATCGTGCAAGTACTTCCACTTGTATTTGAATTATTTTCATAATCCAAACAAAAAATACGTAATTCGAATGGAAATGTGTACTATGTCAACTTAACCCTACTTTGATTTAAATTCGCGCGTTCTTTCGTAAAACGTGATCCTACGAATCACGATCTTGAAATCATGATCGCGAAGTAGTCGCACGAAAGCGCCTAATTAAAACAAAATAAAGGCATGCGTACACGGTAGCCACTTCTCAAGTGGCAACGGAACCCTAAGTTAATTAGCGGTATCTACGTGGAAATGAGATGCAGGGAAAACGGAACAGAACCACCCTTTTTATAGTTCAATATCGAAAGATCTCCCTTTATCATGCTATTACCTCCCCAAAGATGTGGGAATAGAACCCGGATTTTCGAGCCTATCGTCGTGCTCGGGTGATAACCTTCAAAAATTGAGTTCCAGGCTTCCAGACGTCCGACAAATCTGGGACATATCTCAAAATCCATATTAATTAAGCGCACTTATAATAACACTAGCCACAATCTAATCAGACAAGTTTGCAGCCACACAATTAATTAACTACAGTTAAATTATACTCGCTTAATTGGCCGGATTAAAATTCCAAAATTCGGTAGTCCAGTAATGCTCATTGGAACATGGAATTTCAGGTCAATCGCTAAAGGTCTGCAACTACAAGAATAATTAAAATATCACCACGGGAACGGTTACAAAAGGAAAATGAGTTACAGCATCTGGAGTTACTTATTGGCGACGAAAACACGACACTAGAAAGCAATTAGTTTTACCTTATCCTAGTAAAGAACTACATAGGGCCAGAAGCTACATCAGTTTCTCGTAACGAAGTGCCCCAAAATTATATCACGTTTAAGTACCAGGCGTTCATGTACCGGTCACCAAAGTTGGTAGATCTCACAGCGGAAAATGGACGCTTCGTGACAATAGACTCGGCAAAAACAAAGGCAACACCCTGATAATGAACTTATCTGATTCGCTAGTTCATTTCGTCATGACTGTCTGGCGCTTCCAACTTTCATACGCATTTAATTGACCACAGCCGCACTCAGACACCATTGGCCCAAAAATGCAACAGCCACATTTTGAAAAAACTTGCCCTATAATCCTGTATATCTTGTAATGCCTACCCAATTTAAACAATTCGGCCAACCCCCAAAAAAAATCAACTCCCGTGTACCTTGTCCCACATACAGAATTTAGAAGATCCTGATTGAATAAAAATGCGCCAGCGGCTCCCGTCACATATATCTTTTATGTCACTTTGCGAAGTACGAAAATAGTTTTGCTTTCGTAGGCCAGAGTCTAATAAAAAATGATCAAAGTCCTCGTGTGAGATCGAAGGGACTTCAGCGCATTTTTGTGTGGCAGATCAGTGTTTTATTAGCCAATATTGACTCCACCATCAATAAGATCTTTCCGAAAGCTACCACGTTCACTTTGTCGGTACCATTTTCACACTTACCGTGCACTCGCAATTCGCGTTTGAAGTTCTGACTCCACCATCATTAAAATCCTTTGGGGGTTACCACATTCCCTTTGTCGATACACAGTTCCGACGTCCCGTTCATTCGTAATTCACATTTTGGTAGATTTCGCTAAAATCCCGGCATAAAATCGTATTCAACTTTTGGGTACTTCACATAGCTCGACCTTCTATTAGTGACACGAGAAAGAGAGACCGCGATTCGCGCTGTAAGAAACTTTTGGGCGCCCAAAGTCGACTACCCCTCGAAGCGCGCCGCGCAAAAGGTGGTTTATTTCGCCCCTAGGAAAAAAAAACAAAATTCCGCCACGCAGGAGTTGTGCGCGTTGACAAGATCTTCCCGACGACACCAATTTGAAAACAATCGGAGAAAAACTGTAGAAGAAGATAGATAAAAACTGAAAAATCTCCAGGTTAGTATAATACGCTCGGGGATGGCGTCCAGATGTCGTCGACTCCAAATCTTGTAGCCCCATCCCTAACGTTCTTAATTACACGGCCCCGATAGTTACATGTACACTCCTTGTCTTTTTACAAGCGTTTTTCTACGGGCGCGCATTTACTGCCAGCCAGCCAGCCAGCCAGCCAGCCAGCCAGCCAAAGTGAGATTAAAAGCTACTTTTTACAAAAAAAAATTTTTGCAAAAATGCGCTAAAAAATTTTTTCCAAAAATGCGCTAAAAAATAAATATTTACATTTGTTCAATTTACGATAGTACTCGTAGATCCATTCAACTTAGTATAAACGGTTATTTGTAAGCCGTACCTCTGCCTCTTTTTAGCGCATTTCCACAAAAATAAAAAACAAATGCGCTATTGTGGCCACTTTGTCCGTCCGTCCGCCGTCCGTCCGTCCGTCCGTCCGTCCGTCCGTCCGCTAACTTTGCGACGCTACTAGTTTTTTATCTTAAGAGCTATTGTTCTACTTTTTTCGCTATTTGGTTCGTTATGGTGTCGAGTCTGTACCAAGGAAGGAATTTTTTCTGTACCGCTTACAAAAAAAGTTACTGTAAAAAAAACAAAAAACCGTTTTTTACATGTTCCATAATTTTACACTTTTGCCGTTTATTAACGATCCTAGAGATCGTTTATAATTTTGCATTGCTATCTCTCGCCTGCCGGTTGATCTCTCCGTCTGTTCCTTTGTCTGTCTGTCCATCTATCTGTCCGTGTGAACGATAACTTTGTTTAGAAATGTTCGATCGCTTTTACATCTCCGTTAGTTATGAACTGAATTGCATGAAATTCAATATGGGCATAGCTTTAGCCATATAATACGCAATGCCAAAAGTTGAATCGAATCGATTCAAAATTCACAGTGCCCTTTTCGCATCTCGACCATTTGTAAACCGAATTGCAAACTTTTTTACTTATAAAAGTATTTGAATGAAATTTGATACATATGCACTTGGGATAAAGGAAAATCAAACGCAATTTCAAAATTTGGTTTTGCGCATGCGCAGTGCCAACTTTTTTATTTATGGAAGAATTTAAACGAAATTTGATACATAGGCACTTGGGATAAAGGAAAATCAAACGCCAATTTCAAAATTTGGTTTTGCGCATGCGCAGTGCCAACTTTTTTATTTATGGAAGAATTTAAACGAAATTTGATACATAGGCACTTGGGATAAAGGAAAATCAAACGCCAATTTCAAAATTTGGTTTTGCGCATGCGCAGTGCCAAGTTTTTTATTTATGGAAGAATTTAAACGAAATTTGGTACATAGGCACTTGGGATAAAGGAAAATCAAACGCCAATTTCAAAATTTGGTTTTGCGCATGCGCAGTGCCAACTTTTTTATCTATGGAACTATTTAAGTGAAATGTGATACTTAGGCGCTTGGAACAAAGGAAAATCTAACATTAGTTTTAAAATTTAGGTTTGCGCATGCGCAGTTCCAACTTTCTTATTTACAAAAGCATTGAAATGAAATTCTTCTCATAAACTGAAATTGAAGTAGCACGTCAACAATGGATTGCCCATGTGCAACGCTATCTTTCATATTTGTGGCCGGATTTTTACGATTTTAACAGAAGTTGCATCTTACAAATGGGAAATGAATGCAAGTGGAAATGCGCTTTATGTAAATCGTTTACGATTACTTTTTAACTTGTTTTCACTTTCATTGTTCGAGATTGGGGATCTGCTGAAATAAGTCACGATGAGTGGATGGTTTTCTAAAACCCACGTTATTTTGCAAGTTCTTGTGGCATTTCAAGCTTAGGAGATAGGTATAAGAAAATATTCGACAAACGTTAATGGGTGAATCTTTTCATTAAGGTCTACATCCCTTGCTCCCTTGTTAGTTGTTATGATATCGGAAATAAAAAAGTTATTCTGTAACCAGAACTACCATGTCAAAGGGAATGAATACAATATGAATAAATAATAAATAATCCACTAATACACTTGAGTATCAAGGCAACACATTTGGCCGAATTTTCGAACCAAGCCAGCGTGTACAACACATGTGTTAAAAAATGCACTTTTTTGTCGTTTTCCCAACAAAATAAATTCATAAACAACGATTTTGATATATTTTGGACATACAAATTATACAGGGTGGCTATAGGAACTGAGCAATGGCGATGGATAAACGGCCAGACGGGCGGGAAAATGTTAAGATAAGTTCTATATGGCTCGGTATAATATATTGGTTGACCCATCTTCGCTCACGGTTCAGTGCGCATTCGAATAACACAAAGTAAAATCCACCCTGCGATAATTTATAGGTGGTTGATCCAACTTAATTTAACATTAATATAGGCAACCAAAATATCTTCGTTTAAAAGTTCATAAATTCAGCGAAAAAGGCATACAGTACATCCTGAAATAGTAAACAAAACAAATGTACAGGTACAGCATGTATCTCTAAGGTTTACGCAAACCGACGCGGACATGCGGACGCGGGAGCGGTACCGGATGCGGGAAATATTTCTACAGCGGGATATGCGAGTACGCACACCGATGCGGCGGTTCGCACGCATATACCACTATAGAAATATTTCCCGCATCCGTACCGCTCCTGCTCCCGCGTCCGCATGTCCGGGTCGGTTTGCGCGGACCTTAAAGTAATTCCAAAACTTGGTCAAAACTATAGATACAATTAAAATTTGAAGTTCGGTTGAATGGAAGGTAGGTAAACTTTAAATCCAACAAAAATGGAGCCAGCAATGGTAGCCACATACTGGATGGTAACAAAAACTCTCCAATCTGATTGTACCTTTTTTAATCTACACAAATCCAAGAAATACAGCAAAGAAAAGTTGTATATTACCAGTGTACTCGCTTCCGCATCGCGTTGGGTCTGTGGCTACACCCTGTATAAAGCGTTTTCGGCTGCTGTAGTATAAATTATAATTCTATAACAGTATTGCAAGAGTGTTTCTGTGTTTACCGATATATTCCTCCGATATTACCGGCTATACCTACCTGTTACCTTTAACTCAAAGCTGCTATTGTAGTTATTTAGTGAGTAATAAAACAGAATGTATAACATCTGCACATGCAGCATTCACACAGAACAATTCACTTTTATGGAATTAGGTATTTATACCTATAGCAATTCCCGCATGTTATCATAATACGATGTCATACTGCATGGACCAAGCATAAACTTTTTTAGGTACTTAACTACTTACTCACCTTGCATTGTTTATATTTTCACGCAGAATATCCATCCGCTAGTAAAGATCCGGAAGTGTGCAGTTGATTGAGCACCTGATTAAAAAAAGAACGTTATTGTTGTAAAACAAAGCATGTGCTACCTATAGACTTATAAATACCTACGAATTTATTTAAACTGTAATGAAAAAGTTAGTGCACGACTATTGGAAGTCCTGTTAGTACATCCCGTTTCTAATGGTATAAGACCTGATGAAGACAATACCAATTCCTTATAATACAACATATTTTGGGTGTACAACTGTTTGTTCAACTAAACTTTTTTATGAATCTGAATGACCTTTTCGGATTCACAAATTAGCAGTAAGTAGCAATTTTTCCCATTCTTGTTTGATCGCAAACAAAACGATTGGTGATGCATCAATGCATGGTACGAGATAAACAGTTTTGTTAATGACCACGTTATGTAATTAGCCTTCTTTCTCAACCTATTGTTTGAGTGTCATTCGCTCCTGTTATTACTTTACAAAAAACAAACGCGTTTTTGCCTATGTATTTAATTTGTAGCAGTTGTAACCTGTGAGAAAGCAGAACTTCAAGATAAAACAAAGAACGCTTTTGAAAATATCCGTACAAAAATCTTGTTTCCTACAAGTTAACAAAATTAGACGACTGCATGAAACACTTTCAGTTTCCAATCGTTGAAAGTTTTAAATACCTACTGTCTGAAGTTTTTTTCATGTTTCTACAATTCTTAATAAATTTATATACAGTAACGTAGCCACTTTGGAAGGAATTTTTAACACATAGTAGGTAAAGAAATGGAACGGTAGTTTAATGATGATGATTATATGCCGCGGTCCCTACGCTAAAGCCCCGCACTAATGGGTGCCATTTGCATCTAGGGCTTTTTATTAAAAGCTCACTGTAATTTATTGATTGACAATAAGGTGAAATTGCAACCAGAAAACTGTGTCATAAACAATATAAAAATAAAGTTACTTACGCCGTCGACTAGCTCAATCGGTTCACTATTCGCCTCACCTGTCTTTAATCCCCTCTAATTCTAATTCTCTAATTTTACCTAAGTTTCAACAACTTTATGAATTATAATCTCTCATTTACAGTTTAATAATAGGTCAAAAATGTCCATTACCTCATCATAAATCATATAACAAATTTTTAAAACGAACTTTTCCTGGTTGATTCTTCCTGCATGTGGCAACCTGGAGTTATTACAGCTACGAAGGTAGTTCGACACTCTGGGGAAGCTATCATGTGATTTCTGTGATGCATTATGAAAAACCCGACAGCATGAATAAAGCCAGTAGCAGTTCTTGGATTGAGACATTTTTTATGATTATCGGTTAAATTGCACACTTCGATTGTTGAATTTCCGTATGGTCAGTACAAATTTTGGGGACGTTTAAGGGGCTTGTTCTTGAAATGTTTAGTTTATATTTTGGAAATTCCTTTCGTAAACTTTTTCACTCTAACGACTTTTAACTTTAGCGGCACAAAATGAACGTAAATATCTTATTTTGCCGACAGTTTTCTTTATCGCAATTTCACGTTATAGGGGATATTAAAGTAGCTTCCTTTATAATTTGTGGCACTGAGTAGAGCGTGGTAAAATGTTTGTGGAATGTGTGCTGAATGATGAGCGTTGATTATAAATCTGGGCAGTGTCTTATCTAACTGATTTACGCTTACGAGTTTTTAACCTTCTACGCGGTGATGTGAAAATATTACTTAACGTAATGTTGTATTACGTTAAAATTTAACGAATTGGATTCAGTTATAACAATAATTAATATTGATCACACACAATCCATAACATAACGGGAGCTCAATTCTTCATTTCGCATAGATGTTAGAACTAACCCGAAACACAATTCCATTTGCTTAAATAACAAAGGCCAATATTTCTAGAATGTTCACTGAGTGCTCGTGATCGCTTCAGAACGTTCTAGGACAAACACTGCATATTTCCCGGAAAAAATGCATCACACCCACCTCAGTTTGTTATTGCCGATGTCTCATGGCGCTCGATGTCTATTGGGATTTCTAAAATTTTCGTTGCATGATGTTTTGTTGACTGGCAAATTATGACAAAAAAACTAAAAGGACACATTATAATAAGAAAGCTATAAGCAATATAAGAACAAATCTTACCTTCAGTAATACAATATGCGGACGTCGGAAGTGAGCTCAATTCCAACGTACTCTCCGGAAAAGCTAGAACAAATCAAAATTCAGAGATTACAAGAATTACACATCATATACTGCAGCTGGAAAGTTAATTACATAGAATTACATAGGTATCTACTTCAAGAGGCATATTGGTAAACCATTTACATATAACGATAAAAGTTTACGGAAGTTGTCGTTGTTTCGGTTCTTCAGAACAATGAAGGTACCGCAACAATTTGCAATAGATCGATTCGAGTTCAGCAGTATTCCTAAAAGAATGCCACCTGTACCACGTGGAAAACAAAATGGCCGTACTCACCTCATCAATGAAAAACCGCATCAAGCCTCCGGCACTCGGAGCAAATTGCCGAAAACCCGTCCAACTAAATCGGAATCCGCAAAAACATGTGTTCAATCGCCAAAGTCATGGTAATTGAATGGTGCAAGTAGAACCACATAGTGGGGCTTCATTCGACCTTAAAGCGTGCTTGCTCGCTGTAGAATAAATCAATTCCCGAAAAGAAAGTAAGAGTATAAAATGTGACTGAGACCAGAGGCCTGCGCGAAAATCCCACCAACCGATGGTCCCAATAAATGTAACGACATTTAAAATTTAACTCTGCCAGGTAATACCAAACAATAATGTTATGGTGACTATAAAGCAATGGGAATATTTGAGTAAGGTGAAAATAAACTGTTACACGTTATAATTGAGAGATTATATAGGTATCGGTTTTTCATGTTACCGTTAACCCTATCTATTTTCGGTGGAAGCAAATGTATATTTATATAGAAATGCGTTTGAGTAGCACCTGAAAATCCGGCCCCCAAAAGTTGAGTAAAATATTCAGGGTAATTTTGTACTCGTACATTGATTTTGAGTTTTAAAGGATGATAGATGAAACACTTTCATTAGTAACAATAAAACTATCGATTTTTTTAAATTTTGGAACTGAGAAATAGGTAGGTATATTTTTCTTATGAAATGAACCTCTGACTAGCGCTCCTTAATCATTATAAACCTAAAATAAAATTTGTGATAACCAAGGCAAGGAATAATATGCACTTCAACATGTAGAAATATGCGCATATATATGCACAAAAATAGTGATAATTATGCACCAAATATGCATGATGTTCTTTTAAAATGCACAATTCTTCCACAAATTTTGGTATTTAAAACAACAGGTTGCAACAACTTCATACCATATTTTTCCAAAAAAATGCACAAAATATAACCAAAAACTAATTAATTTCAACTTACACTAAATAACTCTTAATCTTTATTTTTTAAGGAACTAAACCAATGTATAATTAAATGTTTTTCGCAAAAGTTTCTTGCTTTGCAATTTTATGATAGGCCAGAGACAAAAATTCTTTAGAAATAACTACACAGGGATCAAAAATGCTTGAATATGCTCTTGATAATATTTTATGCACAAGGGCACTGAAATATGCAAAATATGCAAAAATTAATTGGGTTATTTGAACTCTATTCAAGTTGATCAGCCCAGATCCAAAAGCACACAAATGGCATATTATTAATTTAAAACATGCATTTGCATAAAATCACTGCCTTGGTGATAACTAAAGACGAAAGAAGCTATTTAATTTCAAAAAAGTTTATATGAGCATGTGTTAAATAGTGTACAAGGAGAGTCTAACAATGGATCCGAATAAACACACAATTAATTTATTGACAATGACAAAATTTATTCTTATCTGAAACACATTAAATGGAAATAAAAACAACATTTCTGAAATAAAGAGAAGCTTACAAAGCTTGATTTCACATACCCCGTGCGCCGACGGTCGATAATTAAAAATAAGAAAACCTTAAAATTACTTAGTTTGTTTATTTTTTTAATAATCCTAAAATCTGGCCATTAAGCGGTTTGCGATTAACTGGCGCACTTAACTCTACACAAACGCAGACAGCTTTAGGAAACTGTTCGTTCACACAAAAATCTTGATGATAAACACACTTTAAACTTCTCACAGAAATATTATGAAAAAAAACGAACTGCGTCTTCAATCAATCAACTCGAGCGGTCAGCCCGAATAACAACGTAAAGACACGTACACTCTTTTCCAACAGTCGCAAACCAGCTAGCTCCTTTCTTCATTGTAGTATATAACGAAACACTACCTCTACCAAACAAAAAACTCCTTCTTCCACTAATTGGAAAATAATGCGCCAATTACAATAAGCCTAGAAAATAGACGCTGCGAAGGAACACGTCCCCATTTGCGCCGATAATAATGCGCAAAACGTTGTCCACGTGCATCTCTTATTATCAGCACCAAAACACGTGAGTTAACTAAATTACGTCAGAAATCACTCCTTATCGCAAAACAACCAGATAAAAGCCTTTCATAATGCACGCAAATTGACCCGATGTTTCTACATTTTATTTATTATTAATAAATAAATAGATTTAAATAAACAATACACAATTACTAAAAGTCTAAAAGAAAAAATAAATCCTACAACAATACAAATTAACAATAACCATACAAATTTAGGTACGCCGGCCCGTGTGTTCAATTGATGCTGCACTGCGGTACTAAGGGTCTCTGGTTCGAATCCGGATTCGGGCATGCATATTTGTAAATGTACAGCGGGTTGGGTTGGTAGAGCAGCCTTGGCTGAAACCCCGCCCACTCACAAGTTCACAACATTAGGTACATAAGAAATAAGTGTGTGTTTTTGTTTGAATAAATATCAATAAATTCGTTTAATGTTTTTAAGTCATAAAGTTGTGCATTATTAATTTTTTTCTCTATTTCAGGTGGAAGATCGCCTGGGCCATACTATTATTATCAGTAATTAGGAGGGTAGGTATTTTTTTAATTTCATACAGAATATTAGTCATTACTTTATCAGACGTTGGCCGAAATCATTGCTCAAGTCTGGTAGTTTGTGTATTTTTTTAATATGCACTTCGCGGCTTATTGTTGATACAAATATGAAAACAATGTCTTATGGTGGGTTTATAGTTCAGTATAATTTTATATCACTGAGAATCAGCGAATAGAAACAAAGGTATGGTTTCGTTGGTTAGCGACGCACAATAAACCTTTGTTTCTATTGGCTATTTATTAATGATCTAATGACAGTGAACTAACGATCGTGATTGTATAAACCCACCATTATACTGATTTGTTAACTCATAATAGCAGAATCAAAATAAAACCGTTTTTACTACAAAATAAATCACAAAAAAGACAAGCTAATAGTAAAATAATGGGATTAAAAAATAAGAATGGAAAAACGTAAATAATAAAGATGGAAGCAATCTAAACAATTATTAATAAGCGAGGGTTATACGCGAGAAAATCACCAAGGCGCGTACACATACATACAAACAATAATCAAGAATAAAAAATATTGAAATACGCCTGGTATTGACAACCTTAGCAGCCCCTAAGGTCCCGGGTGACATCCAACATCAACAACCAGCATTAGTTTTGCAAAATGTATAAATGCTAAATAATATATAAAACTAAAAAAATTCTGCGTCGGCCGGGAATCGAACCCGAGCCGCCCTCCTAGCAGCTACAACGATTAGGATTAGACGAACGACGACGACGGCTAGCATCTTAATAGATATGGATGTATGTAATTTAATTTTTAAAAAAGACGTGGAATGCACAAGAGATGCCAGAAGAGTGGAGGAAAATTGAAAAGTGAAAATACAAAAGAGAAAGGATCAACTAGTCACTAGTGGCTTACAGTATTTCCTTGGCGAAATAAAAAAAAACATTATGCGATAGTTAAAAATATGGTTAAGGATCATAAATATGATACCTAAGGAGTTCAACGCAAAATTAAACAAATGACAGAAAAACCATATGGATATGGATGTTGAAGATAAACCATTCAATGATTTTAAACAGGCCTTTCACAGGAAAAGTAAAATTCATCCAAATGTTAATTTGTGAAATGTGTGCTTTATGAATTGGTGAAATTTAATTTGAATTTTTGAACATCAGAAAGGAAATACTCACGATCCTATCCAAAGACATGCAATCCTTCCTGGTGCATCTTATGGTTATCGAAAGGAACGCAGTTTTGTGGACTTTTTTAAGGGTAGCTTCCAAACCAAACATTTGCAACCCCCAGTTGATTTGCAAAAAAAATTGTTTTGGTGCCTTCAATCCCCCGATTTTTGTTTTGGCACAACTGAAATGTAACACCCCGTATATGCTGCGAATATTGACAAATTAAGGACGACTTGGGTATTGAACAAAAGAATATGGAATGGAAAGCATGCAAAGATATAAGAAGGAGAAAAAATCATGAAAGCGAGGGATAACTAAATGGCGAAGGTGTAAGAAAGTGTAGCATGTTGAGAATTCATTGATTTGAATCATGCTGGGTGGTCAGGACTAGAAGTCAAAATGAAAACTATAATCGAATAATCGATACCAAGTAAAAGAAGAGCACAATTATATATGAGAGTTGAGAAAGGTACTTATGCTGAATTTAGGTACAACGGATTGAATAGGCAGAAGTTGTCAGTTTAACTGACAAAATTCAGAAATTCGATCATGTTATCTAATATCAGTCGGATCAAAGATCGAGTTTGTGAATACTTGTTGGCTTAATGCGCTACAAGAAATAATGCCTGTCTGAAAATTATATGTAATTTCTACTTTGCTTACCGTTGTGGCGTTTTTTTTACAGTTCATGTCCTTCGTTTCAGGTTAGCAATACGCAATCATCATCAGAAAGTACCACAGAAATCGAATATAGTATAAGTAGCAGTACAAGTATTGGAATAGGAGCAAATAAAATAGTAACAGAATCGTCTGGTGCTGGTGAACGGACGTTACGGCCGACAAATCACTCGAGGGAAGCTTTAGCACATTCGGCCAGCGAACACGAATCGGTGAGTTCATTTAATAATCATGTGACATTATGTAAACTAATGAATGTAATCATGCACATGCTACTAAAGACGAAAGAGATGTACTCGTACATTTCTTACACTTTTATTAATCTCTTGTAAGTATATATTTGGATTTATTAAATAGAAAAGGATTATGTATTCCACAGACCGTAAAATCAAGCATTTGTCTTAATTCTTTATGTCACGTAGTCGCTCTAATTTTTTCAAATTGTTTAAAACTGTACAATCTCACTTTACAAGCTAGCTATTTGAAGTTTATCGATAAGCTCAAATCAGGTGAAATGAATAATATTCAAACAGTTAATCGAAGCAAATCAACACATCATTTGAACAGAAATTAATGATAAAAAACAAATTAACAATATCTTTGGTTTGGGTTTCAGTTACCATTCATGAAAAATACACATTTGTTCATGAGATAATCTCCCGTGGGTCGACATCTTCAGCAACGTTAAAATGACTAAACATAAATGATTAATTTTTTATGCAAAAGATCATATGGTTACACAATGCAAAAATTCAAAATATCTTTCATTTATCGATGAGTCCAAATTTTCTCCAATCAACAGTTGATTTTCTCCTTTGGAAGGGTAGCAAAAATTTGGAACATTGGATAAACGCTTTTTACAATACAATCAGACCTTTTGTATCCATAGGTAAAATTTGGTTACTCGTTAAAATTGAATTTCGGAAGATGGTTGAAGAATTTGAATTATGAATAAACTGAGCTTCCGGTTTCAATTAGTTGGAATTTGGTTTATTGGTATTGTCCAAAATTACCTTTATAACTTAGGATTTTGACAACCAACAAAAGCACTAATTAATTGTCTTGAACCTTTTTACCGGTTGCCGTTTAATGTATATCGACTAACACCTCGAATACACAAGAGAGGTGCACAGTTTTGATTGACAAACTTGTTTTTTAATCGTCTAACTGCTCCAAATATATCCACAACGAACATTTTGCACCTTGGACCTCAACGCTTTCGTGGTAATAATTTATTTAAATGAGAGCACGTTAATCCGAAAATACTGTGAAACAAATTTGTTCGCCTGCGCTTTAAGAGGTAACACTATGCACCATTCCAAGTTGAAAATTATATCAGCGGGTCGGTCGACTCCGCTACGTAATTAATGCAGTTCGTCTTTTTGCATACACCAGCCACTTTATTAACTTACTTGTAATGGCAACTCGTCACAGCACCCCCGACAATAATTTCGTCAAAATTTCCGGTTGCGCGGCTAACGATTCTTTAATATATTGCGGTTGTACGACTTTCGGTTCGAACTTTCAATTGAAAACTCAAGCGATCTAAAAAATGGCGCACACATGATTCACCTTGAAAGCTTGGCGAAGAATTTCGTGCTACGCGATCGCCGCGCTTCCGTTACGTAGGTTTGTCTCGAACGTTTGGCTAAGAATCCAATACGCGACCGAAAAATGCAGCACTTGATATGCATAGATTCGCTTCTAGTTTGGCTAAGAATGCCCGTCTCCCACCCAGTTTTTGCCAATCTCGAATGATGAATCGACGTTTCGACTCTTATCTGATTGACCACTACGTCTTGATCTTAGCCATAGACCGAGACACTCATAACTCGCTTTAATTTCTCGAACATTGGTTCCCTTCTTTGTCTTTATGAAGTGGTACCCGTATAAAATTTTCTATACCGGCAAATTTGTAAATTTAACCAAAAAAATCTTTAAAGCCTAAAGCGAGCACCTATTACAAAGGTCAGTTCGACAGTGCCCTAGACACACATACTGAATCCCGTCACTGAATCGTTCACTTCTGTGAAGAAGTCGGAGAAAAAGATATGCTATTGAATACGAGCTGTATTTCCGAGTGCGAGCTGAGTGTCCAAAAATTCCCCGACTGAAAATTGTATGCGACTCTTCGTATCTTATTTCCATTTTCCTTAAAAAAGAAGCTACACGTACCAAAGAACGCTGACCTTACCCTAGGGGACTTTTCCACTACCATGCAATCTCTGGACCTCGACGACATTTCCAAATAATGCGAGCGAAAAAGGTGTGAGTTTTTGTATTTTGTTGTCACTTTACAGTGGTGTGTAAAGAATTTCAAGTAGAAAATTAAGCTATTTTTTATTTGTCTTTAACGAATCTTAACTGGGGAAAGTTTTTAGTTTTTGAATTTTTTGGATTATTTATCATTATCAGATTCAAGGTTCAGTTTATGAAAGCCACAGGTAATCAAACGGAGCATACCGCGACTCGAGGGAACGGGCGGTCGTGCACTGGTGAATAATCTAAAACAGAATTACGGCACAAGGAGTGGTCTCGATTTCTCAAAGCTGGAACGGAAGCACAACCTAACTGTCAGTATCTAGCAGGAAACAAAACAAAGGAAAGCAAACACCCTTTAGAGACGAAAGCCAGAACGGAAGATCCCCTAAATCATGCCGTTGCCTATATAGAATTCCCAAAATACGGACACAAAACATCGGAATTTCCAACCAGTCTGCGTACTCGGATTATAACGTCTAAAACTTAAAACTTCTTTAATTAATTACTCGATCCCCTGTTATCCTAAAGATCTCGATCCAGCCTAAAAATTCGCGCTAACTAAGCGCGCTTTATTTGACGCTAGACACAATCTCATCAGACGAGGTTTGCTGCAACACAATTATTCAACTACCGTTACTTATACTCAACTAAATGATCGGGGTGAAATTCCGAAATTCGGTAGTTCGGCGACATGTCATCTTTATCAGGTTTATCTATGTAGGCGAGCGATGTTGCCGATTTCTATCAAATTAACATAGGCAAACTGAAATCGACTAATTTCTAATTACCGGAGTTTAAATCCTAAAACCCTACTTCCCCGTGTCGAGGGCTGTCGGATGCTACAAAAATAATTTAGATATCTCTACGGGAACAATTAGAAACTTCACAATTATGTTAAGCAACTAGTTTTCCTATATTAGAACCTTAGAAGAGGTTCGAAACTACAATTTCTCGTACAGAAGCGCGAAAAAGTACCGGGTGTTCATTAAAGCTGGTAGCTTCCATCAATGTACGGTGCGTTCATTAATTTTGGTGTAATTCCTGTACTAAAAGTGGAAAATGGGAGCTTCGTTACAGAAGAAAATGTTATTAAATACTGTGTCAAATTTTGGGCCAGGAAGGGTAATAAAAATCAATTACGTTACTCTGATATGTTATTACTTTAACTGTTAGCATTGATAAAGTGCTTATTCAATGGTCTTAGGCAATTATTGACAGTTAATAAAATGAGGAAGTTATTTCATTAGAAAATACGAAAGACTTTCCTAAGAAGACTAAAAATTAGTGCAGTCCACGTTCGGCATTTAACTGCTCAATTTATAAATATTACAGGTGGTTTTAGCGTCACCAAATTTTGATAGCAAACCTCAGAATTGCATTGAGGACTCAAGGAAAACAGCGAGTAAGATGATAGGAACCAAAAGTACCCTACATCTTTCCCGTGGAGAGTCATTTTGCGTGTCATCATTATTAGGTACAAAGCTAGAAAGGTGACCAGTCGATCTAGTTGCCGCTATTGCTTAAAATTGTTTCCAATTTGAAATGTAACATAATCGTGTATATGAGCCATCTTTAAATTGTTTTGTCGTGAAAGTGATTAACTACATAACAAAATTGAATATGATAGGATAGGACCAAATATAAAGCCACTTTCATAAGACACGATTTAATGCTACATCTGATTGTTGTTACCAATAGACTTTTTTTGCATTATCGTTGTGCACGGAAAAATATTATCATATACAAATTAGTTAACATACTTATTCGAATACCTACTTTAAAATTACTCCTAGCCTGTTGACACAAATACAACGCGGCCAAGCCATTATGAGTTATTATGCAAACAGAGCTGAACACAATTTACATAAAAACACATTGTGTATTACACGGTGAAGTTACTTCGAGAGTGAGATTAAATTTATCAATCATACTACCATTCATAAAACCGGAACTTGCATTGCGTACCTACATGTAAGACTAATACTTCACACTACAATACAATAAAAATTACATAACGAAACAAAATCTAAATGAGTAAATAAAAGTTTCACTTAAGGTGCAATTGTGTTTCTTTCACTGATAATTCGAATAAATCGTAAGTGATAAAAATATATCTAGTCGACTTGGGTTGCAGGTGCCGCGTATCGAAGCCTTCAGACCAGGTTGGTTTTATTATGTCGCTGATATCGTATCGTATCCTGCCGGACGAACTAAACACAGCAATACATATCGAATTCAGTTAATGAAAGCTATTACCTTGGAAAACGGCGAGAATTGAAGTTCTTCACTAACAGTGCCAACAATATTGTACCACTGTAACCTTACGATTGAGTGTTCTTGACTCGTTTTTAATATCTTACTCGGCGAATTTCATTAAATCACTCTAAATCTACTCAGTAAGTTACTCTACAATGGAATCTTATCGACTGACCTCCCGAGCGCTTTCTTTACAAGTATCTATTTCGTTTTTTCTTTATTACTTCGTGAAAACTATAATAAATCGGGCCCAAGCTTTTTACTCTGTTTGGTACGTATATTACTATAATAAAGCGCGTCTAACAAGTTTCGACCTCAAAATGTACGAAACGTCACGTTCAGATTTTTAAATCTAAAGTTGTGCTTATTTATTAATCATGGATCACTTCAGCACCTTTGCATCATTCAATAACTTCTACTTGAACACCCAGTTCTTAACAATCCTATCCTAGCCAGACAAAACATGCGATTTCAACGCTCTCAGCGTTCAAAACCTGATAAAAGAAACGTTAAAAATACAATGTGGTCTTCTATATGTACACATTTTCTTTAATTACAAAGTAGAAAGTAAACAATAATTAATTTTAAATTGAAATCACAATTAACGCCCGTTACAGTACCCCCTCCTGTTTTTGAGTCAACCGAACAGTTGAATAGAAAACAACATACTAGAAGTTTATAAGATACATTTATAAATAATCAGAATTATATCAAATCCTTAAACTCGTTGCGACTATTTTCCAACTGAACAGGCGCTTAAACTACAAAGAACAACATAACTAACCAAAAGCGAGATAAAACGGCTATACAAAAAATACAAACAAAAAAGCTCAAGCTGGAGGTGAAACATGTTTTAAACAAACCTTTTCCTACACTGCACTAATTCACATTTTTCATTTTGTTTATCAGGTAATCTTCATCGACAACGACACAGGCTACATACCTGTTCCTGCTTTAAGGCATCGTAACCTTCCCTCCCATGAAGAATTGGATTGGCAAAATCCCGTCGATTCTTGGGATAGAGAATATAGAAGGATTCGATGGAATAACACAAAAGTACAACGTAAGTATTTGATGAAATAAATGGGAATACTTACGTAATATTCTGTTAGTGTTATCTTCCCTAAGAATTAAATACAAAGTAATCATTTTAATTTATTTTACGAATTGAGTAACGAGTACCGTTTGCGATTATAATAAATGTTCCATCTGAGGTTGTAATTTTTGGGAAAGGGTATAATTAAGAGTTTTCTAGCTGATTTAAAGGATTAGAATTTAAGATTATAATGGATTTTTCAAAAAAATGAATGATTTTCTAGATCAAAGAGATAGTAGATTAGCTTCAAAGAAATGGAAAAGGGGTCCCTTAACTAAAACGCAGCTTTGGTACAGAGATATTATTTTTAAATTGATAGTACACGTTTATTAATAAACTTTTGTTTGCTGTGTTGCCAAAATTTGAAAAATTACATAAAAATAGAACGGACCGCTCAACAGACGTATAATGTACGTTAGCACTTCCACATAATGTGGAAAATATATGAAAGTAGTTTGTATTGTTATTTTGTTTTCCGATAACTAGATTTTTAACAAAAAGAAAAACTGTTCACGCAAATCAAATAAGTACTGACAAGAAATGCATACACCTAGAAGTGTATTAAACATCCACTAAGTACGATTGACATTTTGACACTTTAATGATACACCTTGTATATATTTACTACAGACAGTTTTACACCTGATTGTTTTCGATAATTTATAGAGGATCAAATTAATTAAACCTTTTTTTTAAATCTATGGGTCCTTTGGGACCTTTTGCCCTCGATTTGTTTGGTAAAAATATTTGTTTTGATCCCCTCTACTACTCAATTTTTTTCCATAGATAATTTTTAAACTATTTAGGCATGAATGTAAGTTACATTGATAACAGTTTTACAGTTCGCATTGAGGTTGTCGTTTTCATTGAGCAGCAACCAAGATATTCAGAAAAATCTAAAAATAATTTTGGTAAGCCTTTTTCCACTGGGCGATTCTGCAAACTTGAGCATTTACTACTTTACTAGTCATAAAACGGTGACGTGACGATGCAACATATACCTAAAAGAAGAGCTAAACTTGGTTTCTTGTTTGTTTATTGCTGCTATTCGGCAGTTATTGTGATTGTTCCCGAGGTTTTCGATTTGAATAATTATTTATATGAGCAATAGAAATGAAATGAAAGGTTCGTGATTTCGACGAAATTCACGCTTTAATTAAACCTTGGAACAGTTGCATCTCACGAAGAACTTATTAGATTTAACGCAATGTTGTGCAAGTAGGCATTTAGAGCGAAAAGGGAATTGCTCTTTAACTGTGCAAGTGCTATCACGATCGTTAAATTGCTATGAGTCTGCTAAAAGGATATTAAAATGAAAATAAAGCATGATTTTACGCGATCTCACATCGTACCACCAACTACATACCATATTTTGAGTATAACCGTTTGTGCTGTTCTGTAAGGTTGATTCAAGTTTCCTTTTGGACACGAAGACAATTTACAAGAACGCAGATCGAAACCGAATCTTATTTCTCAATTTTTATTCAACTTTGGAAAATGTAACGAAATATGTACCTACGCGAATGCGCGTTATTTCAACGAAATTTTATGGATCCTAATACATTAAGTAACTACCTACATGTTTAAGTCGGTACGAGGGTAGCGCCACACATACACGGTCGAACATATATAGATTCAGAGATCGCAATCACCCAAAACTTTCCCAATCAGGCCTTATTAAACCAAAGTCGACTAGCCCTCGAAGACGCGCGCCTTGCAAAAGGTGATTAATTTTCCCACTAGGAGAGAAACAAAATTCCGTCACGCAAGGGTTGTGCGCGTTTGGGAGATCTTTCCGTCGACACCAATTTGAAAACAATTGGACCAAAACTATAGAAGAAGATAGGGAAAGAAAACTGAAAAATCTCCAAGTTAGTATAACATGCTAGGGGATGGCGCCCAGATGTCGGCGACTGCCAGCATGTAGCCACTTCCCTAAAGTTGTTAATTGCAAAAAAATATGTAAAAATGCGCTAAAAATACGCCGAGATTGTTGTCTATCAAGATAGCCAAACGTACCTACGTTGGGAGTGATTGGGAAATGCACAAGGGGCGCCGCGCCGGTACGTATCCGTTACCCTGCCCCATTACTTCCAACGTACTTATAACTATCTTGATAGAAAACAATTTCGGCGTCTCGGTTACTTTGCAGCTTATGTGCAGCGGGCCTAAGGCGGAAGGCGATCGTCTCTCAATTGTAACGGTCGATGACGCGGGTTCGAATAAGAAGTGAGAGTGAAGCTTTTCACTTAAACGATAAGAAGTGGTCACTTCTGTCGGCACCCACAAAGTTCCACATTGTATTTTTAGTGCATTTTTGCAAATGTATATGTAAAAAGGTAGCTTTTAATCTCACTTTGGCTGACTGGCTGGCTGGCAGCAAATGCTAACTTGGAGATTTTTCAGTTTTTTCCTATCTTCTACAGTTTTGGTCCGATTGTCTTCAAACTGGTGTCGTCGGAAAGAACTTACGAAATTGCGAATTGCGCGTCGGAACTAGGTACCGACAAAGAGAAGGTAGTACCCCGCGACAAGATCTTACTGATTGTGAAATCAAAACCTCAAACTCGAATTGCGGGTGAACGGGACGTCGGAAGTGAGTACCTACCGACAAAGGAAATGTGGTAGCCCCCGACAAAATCTTACTGATGGTGGAGTCAAAACTGGCTAATAAAATACTGATCTGCCACACAAAAATGCGCTGAAGTCCCTTCGATCTCACACGATGACTTTGATAATTTTTAAAGCTCATTATCAATACCTTCTTCGAGGTTTTCATCATCATCAAAGTAGGTAGTTATTTCCATCATCAATTTTCGATTTGTACCCAGTCTGGTGTTAATTAAATATTTGTTAAATAATTCTTTGGAATTGTGGGAGTAATCAAGACTGCTGAGTTTCCCAATTAATAAAGTTAAGGCAGATGTTTTTCATTGCAGCAGATGCCTTGAAAATTTTTCTGGACAAGTGTTTATGTGGGTCAGTGGGTGGTTTAGTAACCGGTTGTGTCCTGCATCATATTCTAATGAAACAAAATATTGGGGAGAGGAGGACGTCAACGAATATCTTAAGAACGGTAAGTATATTATTGGTGATACAATATCTTGAAAAGTGAGTGTCGGAGGAAGGCACTCACAATAGGTAATTGGAACGGCTGGATAAGAATTATCTATTGGTAATGTCTAAATGAGTACCGGAGGAGGGTATTCACAAACAGCAAATGGAACGTCTCGTTTACTGTCTTTAGTTTCTTGGTTCCTTGGGCCATTCTGGTCCCTTTGGTGCTTTCCACTCCTTTGATTCCTTTGGTCTCCTTGGTTTATTTAGTCTCTTTAATCTCCTTGGTCTCCGATCCTTATATTGTCTATAAATTGGACGTGCTAAGGATATCTTCTTTAAAGGCATTTCAAAAGAATAACTAAAGGTAAGATTTCTATTTTGGGGATACAACAAGCATTTTCAGTCGCTTTTGTGTCTTTTATTCTCAGTGAAGTGTTTCTTTTCTTATCCCTTCAGTCTCATTTACATTTTGTAAGTTATTATCTTCCTTGTAATCTAGTTCTACTTCGGTTTCACTTTTTAGCGCATTTCCACAAAAATAAAAAAATGCGCTATTGTGGCCACTTTCTCCGTCCGTCCGTCCGGGCATTCGTTGGAACGCTACTTAAGAGCTATTGTTCTACTTTTTTCGCTATTTGGTTCGTTATGGTGTCGAGGTTTGCACCAAGGAAGGAATTTTTTCTGAGTTTATTGCTAAAAAAGTTATTGTAAAAAAACCAACAAAACCGTTTTTTACATATGTTCCATAATTTTACACTTTTGCCGTTTATTATTAACGATCCTAGAGATCGTTTATAATTTTGTATTGCTGTCTGTCATCCGTCTGTTGGTCTGATCGTCTGTTCCTTTGTCTGTCTGTCCCTCTATCTGTCCGTGTGCGATAACTTTGTTTAGAAATGTCCGATCGCTTTACATCTCCGTTAGTTATTAACTGAATTGCATGAAATTCAATATGGGCATAGCTTTAGCCATATAATACGCATATGATACATAGGCACTTGGAATAAAGGAAAATCAAACGCCAGTTTCAAAATTTGGTTTTGCGCATGCGCAGTGCCAACTTTTTAGCGCATTTTTGCAAATTTATTTGTAAAAAGTAGCTTTTAATCTCACTTTGGCTGGCTGGCTGGCTGGCTGTCGGCTGGCTGGCAGCAAATGTGGGCGCGTAGAAGAACTCTTGTAGAAAGGCAACGGGTGTACGTGTATCTACAAGGCCGTGTAATTTGTAAACCTTGGGGACAGGGCTACATGATGTGGGGTTGGCGACATCTGGGCGTCGTCCTCGAGCGTAGTATACTAACGTGAAGGTTTTTCAGTTTTTTCCTATCTTCTACTACAGTTTTGGTCCGATTCTTTTCAAATTGGTGTCGTCGGAAAGATGTTGTAAACGCGCACAACTCCTGCGTGGCGGAATTTTGTTTTTTGGCCTAGGGGCGAAATTAACGACCTTTTGCAAGGCGCGCGCGCGCGTCTTCGAGATGTAGTCAATTTCGGGCACCTTTTACCTTCCGTTGCGAATTCTGTCACGCGTTTTAACGTTTCGTAAATCTCGAATGGCTGTCTCTCTTTTTCGTGTCGCCATTAGAAGCTCGAGCAATGAGAAGTGTCCCCCAAAAATTAAGTACTATCTTGTGGAAGGTTTTTAGCGAGATCCACCAAAATGTGGGTGTAATATAAGTATGCACCGAAAAATGAAATGTGGTAGCCTCCGACAAGATCTAACTGATGGTGGAGAAAAATCTTCAAACGCGAATTGCGGGTAAACGGGACAAAAGTGGCTAATAGAATACTGATCTGCCACACAAAAATGCGCTGAAGTCCCTTCGATCTCACACGAGGACTTTGATAATTTTTTATTTATGGAAGAATTTAAACGAAATTTGATACATAGGCACTTGGTATATAGGAAAATCAAATGCCTGTTTGAAAATTTGGTTTTGTGCATGCGCAGTGCCAACTTTTTTGTTTATGGAAGCATTTAAATGAAATTTGATACATAGGCACTAGGAATAAAAGCAAATCTAACGCCAGTTTCAAAATTTGGTTTTGCGCATGCGCAGTGTCAACTTCCTTATTTATGAAAGCATTGAAATGAAATTCTTCTTATAAACTGAAATTGAAGTAGGACGTCAAAAATTGATTGCACCTATGCAACCCTATCTTTCATATTTGTGGCCGGATTTATACGATTTTAATAGAAGTTGCATCTTACAAATGGGAAATGAATGCAAGTGGAAATGCGCTTTTTGTAAATCGTTTACGATTACTCTTTTGCGTTCGTATTAGTTGTATTAGCATTCTTGGCCGTAACTTCATTGGTTCTTTTGACGTTTCTTGGTCATTATGCACCGTGATATATTTGTTTCAGATAGTTTCCAAACACTGTTTTAAGAGTCCGGTTTCTGGGTTTAACTGCCGAACCTTAATTTCTGGAGATAGAGTCTATATCTATAGTTTATATAATCAATCTCTTTACCTTGTTTAGCATCACAACTGCCTCGCTTTTTGACCTTTTAGTTTGGTTTTAGTCCCTGCTTGGTCTGGCTCAAGTTGCATTAACATTAAGCGTCGTTATCTCGAGAGCGCTGAGGGTCGGAAGTCCACTTCAGCACAATTTTACTCAAGATTGCTTTTAGGACCTTATCTTTTTGCATTAAATATAGTGTATCCTGTAGGTACATTATAATTGTACCATGCGGACTTTAAAAACATGAACAACTTTTGTATGCTAGGACCAACTTTCAAATTTCAAACTTTGTCTACGTCATCTCCAATAGTATACCCATTAAGGATTTATTTTCTACAATATTTTGGTTCTTCTTGGTCTTAACTTTGGCACAAGCATTTAAATTCAATGTTACATTTGGATATTTGTCTATGATTCTTGAGTAAGGAGGCCAACCTTCCCGTATTCAGCGGGACAGTCCCGTAATGGCAAAGGCAATCCCGCATTCGAAAAATTAACAAATATGTCGCGGAATTACACCAATGCGTCCCGCGAGTCCCGCTTTTCGCTTTTGTAGTAGTGTTACCCAAATTCATGTAAACGAGACAACGGCCAACGCCAACGAGCAAAGCGATTACTTGATTACTTGTAATGAATTTCATTCATTATTACTCACTAATGACAATGCCTTGAATGCCATCAGTTTTGAAAAAAAGTATTCATTTAAAATTAAAGATAATTAAATTAACGTTTTGTTTTTTAATACCTATAGCACTACATAATACCATGTGTTATATTATGATAATACTATGTATGCATGTTTCTTGTACGTTTTTTTTTTAATAATATAAATATTTTTTAACTTCGCGTGAGTTTTTAATTTGAAAATGGGGAAGCAAGTGGGGGGGGGGGGGTGCGCAGTGGTGTCCCGATTTTTTAACATGGAAAGTTGGTCACCTTATTCTTGAGGTGGATTATGGAAATTTCAAGATCTTCTCATATTAAGCAGACTATAAACTTCACGCGATAAAATTGTTAGAATTGTGGTTTTATTAAAATTGTATTTAAATATTTTGATCGCCATTTCTATTTCTACCCTTAAAACACAGGTACAATATACTATTCCGAAGTGTTAGGGTCGATTCTACAATGCAGGTAGGTATATATCCGAGAATAAGTTATACTATACCCACAGAAGTATATTAGTTCAGTGGCTATATCTAGAATAAACGTCGACGATTGGTTGATTACCATTGCATCAACCAATAGGAAACATGTCGCGATGGCAGTTATTCAAAGAGTATCTTACTCTGCATACAGGGTTAATTATAGACTGGGCCCTTAGTGAGTTAGGGGTAGTTAAAATTAAATAACAAAGATGTAAATATTGTGTAGGTAGGTACTACCAGTACATTTTATACAAGAAAGATGAAGGACTGAAATTAGGTGTAGGTATATCCGTTATTACGCAAAAAAAAGCTTCCGGTCACTAACTTCGATACCATCTGAAAGTGATCACGTAAATCTTAAGGTAATAAATTTGCATCTAACCTACTTTTGAACCATACAAACTTACGTGAATATTACAACAATAACAATGATGAACCTTAATGGTTGAGTTTACATTTGTTTATATCTTTTCAGATATCGAAGCGGAATGTCAAGATGATTACATGAAAATTAGAGTCGGATTTAATGGCACCTTCACGGGACTAGTCTATTCTGCAGGTAAGAAATAAATTCTAAATATTCACTGCCGCCCCATTCGGGGGTTCGGTGGAACTTCCTGAAAATTCAATTGTAAAAAGATACTTACGACCAACTGTGATATTTCAGTAGGTGAGTATATCAGATCTATAACTAAACTCAATTCAGTCTGGCATTAAATCTAAAACGCTTTTTGATGACGAAATATAGGTTAGTAAGTCTGTGCATGGTTCGAAAACTAGAAAATTATTTAATGAGGAGTAAAACCAAACGCAACACATTTTTTAGTTTAGGTGGATACGCCGGTGGCGTTACGTTTAGAGACATTGTTAATTATTTTTTAAAGAGAGATAATTTTTTCCATTTCATATATTACTTACGATTTAATGACCGTTAAATAACGCAGAAGTGGATTACGAAGTAAATATTTCGTTCCTTCTCTTGTTTTATGAAGATTTAGGTATTAAGTAATGATTTGAATCTGTGTTTACAGTAAGTTGCATAATAGGGTAGGTGGCGCACCTTTGGAAAGGTTTTAATGCCCACGATCAGTTCATTTCCAAAATATTCCTAATTAAAAATTAAACAAAAGGTACACAACCGCATTAGAGGTGTCGTTTGTAACATCCACGAAGTGAACTTTTGACAAATGAGAGGCATTACATTATCATAGAAAATTTGCAGGGTGTCGAAATTTAGAGGGCCTATTTTCCAATAAATTATTTAGTAGTGGAATTGTAAAAATTAAATAAGCGATCATTCTGTGGAATAGAAGATTGTCCTTTTTTGCGTCGTTTAATTTCTGTAAAGCGTTGTGTTATTAATGGATTCCGGATGTCTGGAGACGAGATGTCGGAGATTTGGATCATATTCAGTTGTCTTAATTGGTTACAACTTTAATAACCAAAATTTATTGTTGAAAACTTATTATTGAAAATAAGCATGATATATTAATATTATACATTGTGGGAAGGCTCGTAAAACAATAAATCTTTTAAAACCATGGTACCTAAACTGTAACTTCCATTTAAAAAAATCAACTTTGAGTCACAACGCAGTTACTAGAATGACTAGAAAAAGCTCCACAAAGTTTGTTAATGATTTTGCACTTTCTGTCCGTCTCTCCGTTCTTCTATCTGTGTGTATAATAACTCACTATCGGTTTCAAATTTCCCCCAGTAATAGCATTTACTAATACCCCCCTATTATAGTCAATGGTAATAGGTAGGCAATGGTCAAGGGACTAACTGATTAAATTTTGGTTATTTTGACTTCTTGACCGTACGTCTGTGTTTGTCGCTCTATATTGGTTTGAACAGTTTATTTATTATTAATTAAAACGGTTTGAGGAACCGAATGGCAACCGGTCCCCACTCATGGGGTGGGCCCCATGAGCACGTGCCATGGATAAACATCTAGGTGCCCGCGTTTTCAGAGGTCCTGCATTACTGCAAGATTACTGAGTGAGAGCACGTCGCGAGATTCTCTTCCCCTTCCACTCAGCCGCCTGATTTGTAGATTTTATGGACTTACGCTGGGCCAGATAAGCAGTAGACAGTGCTATTTATTAAGAAGTAGACATACTGATTTACGTATATTATTTTTTTCTATATTTACTTTTAAATGACAAAATCTCTTCTAAAGGGCGCCTAATTTTATGCAACTAAAATAACTTCTTGAAACAAATAAAGATCTGGCTGTCATATTAATTAATTTGAATATTGTCGTTCTGGCTGCCGTACTTTTAGTTTCCTTCGCGTGCGATGTATTCAACTGGTATAGTGCCGGTAACAGTTTAAAAATCGTAAGAGATTTATTTTCTGTGAAGCCACAGCAACAATATTCAAATTAATTAATATGACAACCAGATCTTTATTTATTTTAAGAAGTTATTTTAGATGCATAAAATTAGGCGCTCTTCAGAAGAAATTTTGTCATTTAAAAGTAGACATAGGGAAAAACAATCCCTAAATCTACTATCTACTTCTTAATAAATATCACTGTATACTTATTTCGCGACAGTGATTAAAGACCTTGGCGCCCTACTGTTCCAAAACACATTCGTTAGCATTCTCTGTTAGTAAACTTTTAGTTTAAAATTGCGCGTGGAGACTGGAGATATATGAATTCCTCGAGTCGGGGATAATATCACAGATGATTAAATCTGTGCTAATATGCAGACTAAAAACAAAAACAAAAAATTCTAAAAATTAATTATATACTTATTTATATACATAATTATTGCTTATTAAAATATTTTGTGCCTGATTATATTGTTACAATTATATTTCTTTTCAGGATACGCATACGATCCAGATTGCATGTACATAAATGGTACCGGAAGAGATTACTACGAGTTTTACATACAACTAAACAGATGTGGAACATTGGGAAAAAATGGGCACAATGAAGACAATCGTCAACTGCCGTCGGTAATATTTCTTACTATTTTTCCCAACAGAATCGCGGGAAGCATGAAACTTCCTACGTGAAGTTTTCAAAATCATTCACCTCACGAAATTTAAACTAATATAATAACAAGATACGAAGAGAATCGCATACGATTTTCATTAGGGGAATTTTTGCCACTCAGTTCGTATTCGGAATCCAGACTTTTAATCCGGCTCATATATTCAATAGCACTGATCCTTGAACTCGTAGAAATCGATTGGCGAAGGTTTGACATCCCTGTGCCTTTTCGTTCTCGGGTTAGACGAGGAACAGACGGGCAAACCATCACATAAGGGGAATTTCTTTCTTTCGAAAAATTTCCATAAAACTCCTCGTTCTCGCACCAAACATTTTGGTGTGAAAACTGGGTGTGATTCTTTAACAGAGAGGGAGAAATAATGAAATGCGCAATGGATATTGTAAGGTATTTGTTGATGCGAATAAAATTGACATCAAAACCAAAAAAGAATAAAATTGATGGATTTATTGTCATGGCAAGGTAATTGCAGAATAATTAAGTAGGCAGAGGCATTTTTCTGCTGTATGCTGTATTTAGTTACCTTTCCTAAAATAGAAAAACACATGGATGGCTCTTTATTAAATTATTTATCCTTTCTTTTAAAACAAACTATGTGTACAAAAAAATGCTAATGTGCACTTGAATACATGGTGTAACGAGACAAATCTTCACAGCCCGGGTAGCTCAGTCGGTAGAGCATTGGACTTTTAATCCAAGGGTCCAGGGTTCAAGTCCCTGCTCGGGCGAACTTTTTTATGTTTTTTTTTACTTCCTCTATTATTTTACCAAAATATGTGTAATCATACAGTAATAGGCAATCGCGAAATATGAAACTGGAAGCTAAATTGATGTAATTGTGATTATAATTGTTGCGATATTCCGAACTAATTTCATTTTCGTGAATTACGTATCCGCTTTTATAATCAGCTGAATAATTTCCATGCGAAAATGCATAAGAGAATATTTAACAAGATTCGCGAACATGCCCGTCATTTTTAATATACAGGGTGTTACATATAAGTATGTAAAAAAATTTGGGTGGTAGAGGAGATCAAAACAAACACTTTTTCCAAATAAACCGATGGTCCAACGTGTTTGGTTTGGGACCCACCCCCACAAAAGTGGTTTGCATTCCTTCTTGAATTTTTTTCTCATCAACCATAAGAATTAGAAAGACTGGTGGCACGTCTTTGAATAGGTTTTCTGGTATGCCCTTTCTGATTTAGCAAAACTTTTTTCAAAATTCTTACCACGAAAGGGCGCACCCCTAAATGAATGTGCGAAAAAAATTCTGATTTCGACGAGATTTGGTAGCGGGGGTTTTTGAGCATGAAAATCACAAATATGAAATTATTTTTTGAAAATTCGAAAAAAAAAATTCCACTGCGTTCACACTTTTGTCGAACAGTTTTTTAAAATCGCTTTTCAAACAAAATTATACTCAGAGCCGGTCTTTAGCAAATGCGAGGCCTGGAGCGAAACATTTTTGCGGGGCGTTTTTTAACGATGATTGTTGGGGGGGGGTCGATGTTTATTTACATTCTTTTGTTCGCGAGTCGTGAGTCATACGTCGTATGTCGTACGAATGAGAGTTTTGTTCGTAGGATTTTTAATTCATCAATAATTGAACATATTAGGCGGGTAATCAGACAGATATTTTAGGTATGTACGTATATCTGTACATTATTTTATTATATTATTTTCATTCAACCAAAACATTTACTTATTTTTTAGCGAGGCCTGGAACGGCCGCTCCACTACCTCCACCCTAAACGACTCTGGTTATACTCATTTGAATATTGGGCCTTCGGGTTACAAAGTGTCCCCCGCCTACTAGTGAGTGATCTAATTTCGCATGTAGTTGATTGAAAATGTCGCAAATAACAAAAACAATAACGATTTAAGTTGATATTATGATACTTGCAATATAATGCTTATTGATTGTAATGGAACTCTACTTAATAAGCATTTTCCCACCACCCGCAACCACGGAATGTTTTGAATCGAATTTTCAGACTTGAATACCATGATCAACAAATGGAATTTTTTGTGATATCATTTATTCATAATATCGTTTTAAAACGTTATTTTTGATCCCCTCTACCACCCATTTTTTTTTACATACGTCTATGTAACGCCCTGCTCAAAGCTCACTAATCTAAACTATTCAATGTCTAAACTAAGGCCGTAGGTACCGTATATGACACTTTACGTTTTCTTAGGTACTTATATCGTTTCTTGTGTCATTTCTGACAGTAGAAAAAAGGTTACAGTGTCATACACATTACGCACTAACTTAGTTAATTAATTTCTTATAGTACGCCGTTTTAACAATTACTGTGCAAAAAAATTATAATCTTAAAATAAAATTTGTCACAACTTCTACTATATTAAATATTAATGATAAAACCATTCCCTCTTTTTCCACCAATCAAAAAACTTCCCCCACTCTAATTCAAACATAAAGAACAAAAAAATCGAATTATCAGATAAAGAAAGAAAATAATTTGAAGGATCTCAAATACAAAAAAAAACTGAAAAACTGGAAACATACGGAGAAACAGAAAAAATAGAATAATCTGTAGATTTGCGAGAAACGCAAAATCTACTGTCCCAAAATCCAAGCAATGCTAACTTCAGAACCGGTAGAGTCCGAAGAAAAAGCAAATTTCGAGATATTCGGGAACGTAGGTATATCTCCCAAACGAAACATTTTGGGTTCTTGGTTTGTTTAGAAAATGGTGCTTATTTTGATGGAATGTACCTAATTAATGTATATCTACTGAATATACTCAAATTTCGCGATTGTACATAACATATATACTTTTTTTTTCAGAAAAATTTCATGTGGAATACAGTAACCGTTCAGTACAATCCCTTAATAGAAGAGGAATTCGATGAACATTTTAAAGTAACTTGCGAATACGGTTACGATTTTTGGAAAACTGTAACCTTTCCATTTTTAGACGTAGAGTAAGTCACCCCAACAATACCAGCCAAAAATACTAACCGAATTATTTTAGAGTGGCAACAGGCAATCCCGTAGTTTTTACTTTGACACCTCCTGAGTGTTACATGGAAATTAGGTACGGGTATGGAACAAATGGTAATCGTGTCACCGGCCCAGTTCGTGTTGGCGATCCGCTTACTCTAATAATTTACATGCGAAGTAAATACGGTAACTAATTGAAAAAAATTCTAATCTTCCAAACTTTGAATAAAATCATTTTTAGATGGATTTGATATTGTTGTTAATGACTGTTACGCTCACAATGGTGCCACTAAAAAGATCCAACTCATTGATGAATATGGGTAAGTTTTTCAAAACTTTTCAGGCAGCTATACACATTTTTCTTCAGATGTCCAGTTGATGACAAACTCATCTCAAGGTTCAGAGGATCTTGGTCAGACACAGGCATATTTGAAACGCAGGTTTTTGCCTACATGAAAACATTTAGGTTTACCGGTTCACCAGCTTTATACATAGAATGTGACGTTCGTATGTGCCACGGTCGTTGCCCGGTAAACATGGCGGCATTATCTCGTCGTCCCTTCAATTTATCTGTTTTTAGAGTCAACCCTGTCATTGGAGAAACCTCAACAAGAGTGTAAGTAAAAGATCAATCGATGACATCAATACTACAACCACGCCATCTTTATCGGAAAATGTCAATTTGTTCCAATCTTTGCGTGTTTTGCAAGAGGGAGAAAGCGAAAATGATCACGATTTACTGAAGGAAACATGTAATGATTTCGCCACTCTTCGCCGACGTATATTAAAACCATTGTAATTTTTAGTGGGTAGCAGTTCTTTAAACCACGTCTGTTTGAGGACTGGTTGGTTCTCGGCTTTATTAGCATTAGGAGCCGGCATTATGTGCCTTTTAAGCGGTGCCTTGTTAGCAACGTGCTCGAAAATGAGGCGAAGCGCAATTGATAAGGTTTTGGGACCAAAGCAGTTCGATGGATATATGACACACAAGGGCAGCATTAATTAAGGCAACAAGCATGGGCTACCCATTATTTTTAATTTCTACTAATTACAATAGCTTTGTTTTTATGAATACGTATGTGGAGGACTGTGATTATAGATTGAATCAAATATCAACTAATACAGAGAATATATTTATAGATACTTACTTATAAAGTAACATATCAAAGATTCGTCGTTATAATCCACTTCTCCAATATGTGTGGGAGAATAATAGAATGAAATGTAAATATTATAGGATGAAAGTAAAATAAACTACCAACCTTTTGTTTCTATTACATCTATATCTAGGTATACAGGGTGGTGACTTGCGTAACGCATCATAGGGATTTCAATGTAGGTAGGTAAAATTCATAACATGCGATTATTGGCTCCCCAAATTATTTTAGAGAAAAAATGTATTAAAGTTTTTTGTAGAAAAAAAATTGTTACGCCAATCAACCGTATTAGTTTTCAATTTTTTTCATATACACAGACGGAAAATTGGAAAAATAAAACCCGCATCTTTTTCAATAATCTGCGATGCCATGGAATTTTCTAAAACAAAAAGATCCAGTTATCAATTTACAGCAGTTCGAAATGGATGATCGACTTGATTACTGTCTTGCAGTTAATGGTGACTTATTTGAACATTTCTTGTAAATTGTTATACCTATTAGCACAGACAATATGTTGTCTGTGCTATTAGGAAACCGTTTTTAGTAATTTGGTCTTCCTTTATGTTGAATTCGCTGTTCTAAATAATATAATACTTTTTGATAGAATTTGATTTGTTTTATAGCAGACATTCCATGGCATGACGGATATTGGCGTAGTTTTTGTATTATAAAATTCCATGGCATCACAGATTATTGAAAAAGATGGGGGTTTTATTTGTCCAATTTTCCGTCTGTATTGAAAAACATTGAAAAGATTGACGTAAAAAATTTTTTTCTACAAAAAACCTTAATTTATTTTTGGTCTAAAATAATTTGGGGAGCCAATAATCGCATGTTATGAATTTTACATTGAAATCCCTATATGATGTGTTACGCAAGTCACCACCCTGTATAGTTCCTAGCGCATGTAAATACAACACGCCCATAACTATACTACCTGTATCATATAATATAAAGATTATTCATAACCCTTCTTTCCAATCTACTCCCTTTTTCTTTAAAGTAAAGGCAAAGATCGTTTAAGACGAGAACCCCAATACCGTTCCCTTTTTAAAATTAATATGTAGAAAAAATTATTGCAAGGCATAGGTATTTGGGGACAATAAATCATGAATCCGACTAATCGGGAAAATTCTCGTAGAATGTGTCTTCATATACAGGACCATTAACATAGTGCAGGAATGGCCCGAGAGCGATGAAATTGTACCGGATCTAAACGTTTTCATAAATTATGATTCAAAATTATCAAGTGCCCATACTAGTGGATGGTAATCGCGTTTGTCAATTTGGACGTTTGCTACAGAAAATAGTAGTAATTATCATTATTTTTCATTTGCCTATTATATGTCAATTATATCTGTCATATATGATATAAGTATATGAAGCAGTCTATTACGCCCAAGGGCATAATGAGAGGGCATAATGGATTGTCATCTCATTATGCCCTGAAACGGCCTGTCAAATTGATTGACGGAGTTATATTATGTCATCAAAAAGATGCAACTTGATTCGTATGGAGCACTTTAATGTTGGGCAAACAATAATCATGACATTTGTATATTGGAAATGCATTCTTTGGAATGATGAAAAATAAAATGTTGTATGCACCTCAGGCATTACTCAATATTTAACCCTCGGGCGACTTACAATCCCTCGGCATAAATATCGCCTTAATGCCCTTGATGCATAAATAACTATTTGCGTGCTTTTATGAATTCATAAGTGTTTTTTTTCACTACTAGCGTCTGATGACATGATTATTAACCTTTTTTCCACTTGTAAAGTAGGCTTTCTCGGCATTTGTTCAAAGTGGTTAATAATTTTTTATTATTAATTAGTAGTCAATAATGAGAACTGTCACGCTGTCACTTTTAGAAAACACAACCCGAAATTTCGCTCAATGAACGTTTAGACAAGTTCTCTAAAACGAATAATTGCCACCATTCGCAATTTCCAGAGAAATTACATACCTAAAATTATCACATTTTGAAAAAATTCGAACGAAATTACTCTTTGAAAATATCTCAATGACAGAACAAAATACGGCCTGTTTGACTTGTACTTCCACGTACTTGATTGACATGTTAAATTAAGAAACAAACAATTCTGTCCAACCGTTAACTCTCTTATCAATATAATATGTTAATTTAGAGGATTTCAAGTGCTAGTAGTGAAAAAATAGTATATATACCACGGTAGAGAAGTCTATTATTGCCTTCGCACCTTACACCCCTCGGCGCAAGCGCCTCGAGATGTAATCTTGGTGCTCAGGCAATAATAGTTGACTTCTCTACCTTGATATATAATGTACTATTATGAAAGCCGTAATGACACCCAATTGGTCATGCTAAATCTGTCATAATGACACCGTATCCTAGATTAACATAAATAAACCACTTCCTTAGATTTATGGAGAACGCTGTGTGGGTTTACGTGGCCTGAATGGGAGTCCGCAGGGAGGGTTATTAGCCCTACTGATATGGAAGCGTAGAGTACTTCAAGCTTTTGTTTATGTACCGTTACTAAATCATGTTTGTTTGTTTATTATGTATACAGGTGGTTACATATGGTTTTACATTGTTTTATTAAGTACTTATTTATGTATTCACGATACAAGTTTATTACCAGTAGTGTCAAGTGTGTTATGTTACTTTGTACATTTCGATTTAACTATTCCGTGAGGGAAGTATGTACCTAAGTACCTATTACAATCCGATTAATTCCTTCGCTGTAGGTATATATGTAAACTTTTTTTGCGGACCGCAGTTCTTGCGTTTTAACGCATACGAGAAAGAGTCGGGGGTCTCTAATTTGATGTTTCTCTACGTAGTCTATATAGGTACTCCGTGGAGGAAGTTCCTCATACAAATATAGTAACCAACATCATATAAAATGTAAGTGGAAAACATGATAAATCAATGTATTATAGTACAAAACATATTACACACACATGTATTCGAGATTCAGATAGTCTTTAATTATAAACAATATGCAATTACACACCAAGAAATAGGAGGTATGTAATATTCATCATTCTTTGACACACACTCCGCTTTGATAACTTTCTATCACTTGCAGCTATCAAGTGTAATTACGCTACAATTAAACGTTGGTTTAAAGCGTTACGCACACAACTTAAACATTTGATTTGTGAACGGTGTAATTGCGCTACTCATGAGTATAAGTGGCATATTTATATTGAAGGATATTACGTGCACTCTGTGCGATTAGGTAGGTGATATGCCACGTACAAATGGTAAGCAACATTTAAATCGTCATTTAAAAATTTAAAGGGCACCTCGAAAAATGCTGATTTTTAATTTGTGGTCAGTGTAATTATATCACGAATAGTAAGACTGTTTTAAAAGCATAAACGACGTAAGGGAATGTCTACGAGTTGTAAAGTTGTACGAGTTGAATGATAAATTCTGATCTTTATTTGCAATTAGAAAATTAAGTTGATTGCGTGTTCATGTTCACTCGATGTTTAAATAACTCGTTAAGATTTATTAGCGACTTCAATTGTTTGTGTATGAATCTTCATTTTTAGCGCATTTTTGCAAAATTTTTTTTTGTAAAAAGTAGCTTTTAATCTCACATTGGCTGGCTGGCTGGCTGGCTGGTCGGCTGGCTGGCTGGCAGTAAATGCGCGCCCGTAGAAAAACGCTTGTAAAAAGACAAGGAGTGTACATGTAACTATCGGGGCCGTGTAATTAAGAACGTTAGGGATGGGGCTACAAGATTTGGAGTCGACGACATCTGGACGCCATCCCCGAGCGTATTATACTAACCTGGAGATTTTTCAGTTTTTATCTATCTTCTTCTACAGTTTTTCTCCGATTGTTTTCAAATTGGTGTCGTCGGGAAGATCTTGTCAACGCGCACAACTCCTGCGTGGCGGAATTTTGTTTTTTTTTCCTAGGGGCGAAATAAACCACCTTTTGCGCGGCGCGCTTCGAGGGGTAGTCGACTTTGGGCGCCCAAAAGTTTCTTACAGCGCGAATCGCGGTCTCTCTTTCTCGTGTCACTAATAGAAGGTCGAGCTATGTGAAGTACCCAAAAGTTGAATACGATTTTATGCCGGGATTTTAGCGAAATCTACCAAAATGTGAATTACGAATGAACGGGACGTCGGAACTGTGTATCGACAAAGGGAATGTGGTAACCCCCGACGAGATCTTACTGATGGTGGAGTCGAAACTTCAAATCCGAATTGTTGCGGGTGATCAGAAGTGGGTGTCGACAAAGGGAATATGGTAACCCCCAAAGGATTTTAATGATGGTGGAGTCAAAACTTCAAACGCGAATTGCGAGTGCACGGTAAGTGTGAAAATGGTACCGACAAAGTGAACGTGGTAGCTTTCGGCAAGATCTTATTGATGGTGGAGTCAATATTGGCTAATAAAACACTGATCTGCCACACAAAAATGCGCTGAAGTCCCTTCGATCTCACACGAGGACTTTGATCATTTTTTTAATGTCTTCAAGTGCAGAGGTAAATGCCGGAGTGTTAAAATTACTTAATAACGGCCTTCTTCTCGAAATATAACTGTAGTCTTAAGGTTACCGTATCCAGGACCTTCAGATGCCTTCTGGGCTGGAAAAGATCCGGCTATAATTAACAATGTACCTATTTCATATGTACCTACTTATGTAATATAAAGGTACATAAACAAAAGCTTGTAAGTACCTACACGCCACGCTTCAATATCAGTAACAGTAAGTATATTTTATGTACAATAAACAATAAATTGTGACAAAAAATTCTAATGTAAATAGACTTTTCAACCCAAAATAAACACTAGACCCGCCATTAGTAAAACCATTGAATTTATAACTATTCAATGGTAAAACTCAGCTCTGCATTCGAATGCAGTTAACTTTCTCCCTAATATGCTTCGGTATTAAAATCCCCTGGTCTTCGGCGTTTGCGCAGAACGGTCGAAATCGCCTGTTTTAAAATAATTGTTTTATAAGAGGGAAATCTCTTTGGGTGAAAGGAATCAAAAGTGTGTTTAAGTTAGTCTTCATGTAACAATCAGTTAGTATTGGCATTGACTAATATGGGGGGATTATTAGTCAGATTATTTTGTAAATCAATCCGTTGGAGAGACACCTAATCTTTTATTTTATAAGCGTAATCATATTATTGGTACTTTTCAGATTTCCAACTTGATCAACAACAAACAGGCTGTAGGTATTTTTCAAACAAAATTCTCAACAAACTTCTAAGTGTGAAATGGAAACCTTTTGTAGTTATTAATTTATTTGCAAAACAATTAAATATTTAAAATAACCGAAATATACACATTATTTTATTGATTAAAGTACAATATACCTAAAATATAAATTAAGCTAGAACAAAAAAAAACAATGTGATAGTGGTGTGCCAACTATGAAATGAAAATTCAAGAAGATTATTTTACAACAGCCTAGTATCTAAATGTAATAAAAGAAACACTGGTAATTTACGTTAAAGATACAAATTAGGCATTCTTCTACCATCTTTAACTTGAGAAACATTGTGAGGCATGCGTCGTCAATATTCAAATGTTTAAATAGAATGACGAAGCATAAATTAAAAATAAAATTGATTTAGCAGTCTAAGAAGTTGGCGGCCATTAATAGTTCTAAGGCAATCTCAGGAGCAATGGGAAATTCTGGAATTTCTGTCGAGCTGTTGGTGTAACGAACTTTATACGTAAAATACATGCAAACTTTTTGAAGCACGTGAGACCTAAAAATGACACTTTCATACCTTTAACTTTAGGGGGACTACTTACGGGATTTCTCTAAAGTTCACTTCGTTCGCTTCGTTTTCTGCAAATTGTCCTGGACCACTAAGCATGGCTTTAATGGTACCTGAAGTCAAAGCGTGTTCACGCTTTACAATAAATTCATGGCCATCCGACGATATAAGTTTGACGTACATAGCGTCTGGTCCCTCACAGCCCCCGTACACACGTTCATGTTTTTCGTCTCCTAAATCTGTCATTTCTGAAAATTTTCGTTTCAAGGTTGTAGACTTATCTACGTAATGATCTGAGCAAATTAAAAGAAATAGATTGATAATTGCACCCTTTAAACCCACAAGAATATCGAGAAGTATATTTAAAGAGAGTAAAGCTTGATCAAGCATCAAAGGTAATGACTGCAATAAGAGGTTAGATTTTGCGTGCAATAATTAGCGATATAGCAATAAATTAGTGAAATTGCTTAAAAAAATAATGGTTAAAGATGTTAAGCACTTACTTTAAGAATTTTGGGAGAAAAATATTAAATGTAATATAATTCTAACCTAATTGGTTTTTGTTCCAATCGGAACTGAACCAATTACCAATGTTGCCAACGGTGTTGTTATCGGTAAAAAGAAATACAGGCCGTTCAACACAATTAAATTGCATACAGCGCGTTCCGGTAGAAACGAGGCACCAAGGATTGATTTTGACGTAAAAATGTCAAATGTGCCCCCTGAAAATGAAAATTAAAGTTTTCCGCTCGATTACGATATGTAGATGGAATTCTAAAGCAAGAAGAGGTTTTGACCACCAGGGTCGATGTTCACCTTCAAAATCGGTACATACCCACATTTATGATTCAACCAGGCTGAAAAACCAGAAAACTCTTTTTGGCTGCGATTTCGTATTATGATCGGAATCACCTTTCAGTACTTCGACGATGTGGCAGGAGTATACACGAGCACTGAGGTATCTGCAAAGGCCACGAAAAATGCCCAAATCCGGAATACAGTCAACGAGAGTCTATTGAATCTTTGCTAAGGGAACCCGAAGCGAAGAGGTCTTCCGAGAAGTAGGAGAACTGGCGTGGTTAAGTGTTAAGTCTTACGTCTATCCCCACATCCCCCTTTTTACAGTTCCAGTCTCTGAGGTGGTTTGATTAGCCTTCCAAATGAAGTGGTTTTACTTGTGTACCTTACTCGATCCTCATCTGACAAGCAACACATCAAAATCCATGTATTTTTTTGTGAACTTCACATGCACATATTATTCTTTATCTAGATAGGTACTGTATGAATTATTGATTGTTTATAGCTATTTTTTCTCATTTTGTTTTTCGTTTCTTTATTTTGGCCAAACAAAGACATTGTTTTTATTGCTATTGATATTATTAATAGTAAGCAGCAGTGGGTAATTTAAGATGCATATGAGGTGTGTGGTCTTGCAAAGTAGTAGAGTACGTACAACACTATCATGGATAGCAAGTGGTCCTAATATTTTATTAAGATTGTGGTGTTTTTATTATTTATAACTTATAAGTAAGTATACTCTTTGCCCACTGTGGTTTGGTATTGAATGAAAGCCAATCAAATGGGAAATGTCAACTAAAAATAAAGTGATAGGAACCATTCTTTCGCAAATCATTACCAATATTATAAGATTTTAATTTTAATCACAGTTAAAAATACAGTTCGGGTACAGAAAGTTCTATTAAAACGAAAATTCTGATGCTATCTAAATGCGTCAACAATTGCATTGAAGTTATCTATTTTCGTTTGTATCTGTATGCGCTCCTGTTCGAACATAAACGAGGTGGATTGCAGTAATCGACGATCGTGCTCCAAATTTCGTACTTCACACTGGTTTACGTACACTGCTTCCCTCCACTTCTTCAAAGATTCCCTTAACGATTTCAGTTCGGCGTCGCAATCTAAAAGAAACAGTTAGCAGTTAAGATATACAGATCTGTCAGCGGCAAGACGAAATGGTAATATGAGAAAGTGGGTTACAATGAACCATTGAGTTATGCATTAAATGTATTTCAAGGCGTTTGCTTCTTTTTTAGATCGTGATGCTTTTTTAATGGATGAGAAAGATCAAAGAGCGTGTAATATTAGAAATGACTGCCGGCTCAGAAAGTATACTGGATAGAATTTGGGGAATAACAAATACTTTCAGCTCGCACATGGTATTGTGTTAAGCAATAAACAGGGAATTCTTCAAGCCCATGGTAAATTGGGGGTGAAATAATAAAAAAATCAGGTAATTTTTAATTATTTGTGTTAATTATCGAGTAACATACCTTTAATGTGTAATTGGTAGGATTCTATAAATTTGTGAAGACCAGCCCATTTGGTGGTATCCTCATTCTTTGCTGCATAACTTTGATCATTTTTTGCGTATGGTGTATCTTGAGTGATTGTACATTGTGTACCTTTATTTATCATATTAGTCTTCAGACTGCTATTACTTACATGATCTGCGAGCGCTCCCTGCGAAATTGTTCGATTATCGACTAATATCATAGTGAGAGGCATCACATAGTTTGGTTCTGTCTGACTATATCGACTTATTACATCTTTACAATTGACCGAGTTAGTTATCACGTACGGTGTCTTTAAGATTACGTGCGATGCATCCGATTCCTCCATTACATTGCACGATTTATGCTTTCCGGAGTTTCTAATCATGCTTTGGCAAATACTAAATTCTTTGACTTTTTTTAATTTCTTCTTGTTTTTGACATTAAGGCGTGTTAATCCGGAGTGGTTGAAACCATTTTGTTTTAGTTCGTAACTTTTCGATCTGTTACTATCACGGTTACCATTAAAATGGTGAAAATCGAATTCTGTCTTCACTAGCTTGGGGTTAAAATCTTGTGACATAACTGAAGGATCTGGGCTGTCTAGTATGGGCTCCTGTTTAATTTGATCTTTCAATAAAAATTTGGTTGCACCATTTTGGAAAATTGATTTCTGTGAACTGTTATCACACTTATTTTGCTCGAATTGTTGCTGGGTCAAATTTTCCGATTTATGTGTGTCCATAGGGATAGTTGGCTCATACTTCTGAGAATGGTGTATGCTCTGAACATAAATTTCGTGGACTTTCAAGTAATATTCTGATAATGAAGATGCACAATTTCTCTTAGTCCTATCTTGTATTACCTTTAACCAGTCCATTTCGTAATCTGAAATTCATATCAGTTTCGTTACAAAGATTGTCATACGTATTTTAGACAAACATCTAGGTACAGGATGGAATTAAACCACTGATTTCTTGTTAGCTAAATTACAAATATTAATACTGTGTTTTTATGACAGAGGATGAAGAGTTACTCATTTGATAAATGTCAAGTAAAATGAGGGTAAATGTGGTCATCTCACAGTATGTCGTAGGTGTCGTTAAAAATGTGGTAGTTTTTCATTTGCTGCAAATTAGTAAACTAGAGAAGCCGTTTGTCTGTCCGTCCGGACCCACTTCTGTGGTTTGGAACTAGATTTAAGGGAATTGTCCTAGAGTCTTGAAATTGGCTGTCAAATTTTGTTGTCTTAAGGAGGTGGGGGTACCCCCCAGAAGTTATTTCCCGAGATGGTGTTTCTGAAAGTAAAACGTGCATAACTTTTACATGCGACAACCAATTTGGGGGGATATCTAGAGGCGTTTTAAGTTTAGCGGCGCTTCATTATGAAGAAAGTATTCCCATCCATCATTAAACAGGCAAAGTTGCGCAAATTAAGGAAAATATCAACGTGATAGGGAGACCCGGCCGTTTGACCTCACATTCCAAGGAATAAAAGGCCATTGCCGGACTCCCGAATTAGGGATTTCATTCCGAGTATTTGGATAAGTATAATTATAGGGGAATGGGTTACGGATAACCGCCTCCGATCAAATCATATCCATTACTTGCGCTCTCAAAAGCCTTGAATTTTGACACCGACCCCGTATTTTTAAGACGTCTAGTACGGATGTTCCGTTTTTTTTACCTTCAGTACATTTCATTACTGTTTATTTTTGTTTATGTAAAGAAGCACAGTTGGTGCGCGAGCTTTAGTTTATATAAAGCATAGCTTTCTTTCGTGACTGTTTTACGAGATGAGTGAATGAGGGGGGGGGGGGGTTATAAATCGGTTTCATCTTTCATGGTATTCTGGTATTCTAATGAAAAGTATCAACGAAAGGAACTGTTTTCTATGAACTACCCCCTCCTCTCTCACCCCTTATCAAAATGGTGGGTGAGGCGCGGCTGATCTTTCATGCCACTCTAATGAAAGATCTCAACGAAGGGAATTCATTTCTACCCTTATCGTAATTAGTTAAAATTGGTCATATTTCAAGAACGGAGTGTCAGAGGTTCATACTAACAATAAGCTATCTATTGCTGCGGTTGAAACGAATAACTCGAAATCGAAGTGTCTTCTTGCATTATATAGCGTGCATTTTGAATGTGTTTCAGATGGCTTTTGCATGTTTATGTGTAAAAACTACCCCTTAATCATATACCAAGAAGGAACGATAAATATAGCTAGCTTAAGACCCAATTCATATGGCAGTTTAAAAAACTAACGCGTGCCTCTCGCTTGCGCTCTTCCCTTTAGGAAAAAATCCCGTAAAAGCAATAGTGTAACGAAGACCTCAGTTTTCATACCAAGATTAATGACCACACCGTACATTTTGAAATATATCAGCTTTAATGAACACCCGGTATCTAGAGGCGCTTCGTTACGAAATGTGTTGTTCCGGAGTAGGCATGGGAATTTTTTCGATATATCGATAGGTATCGATAGTTATCGATATATCGAATAACAATAGGTAGAGCTAAAAAAATCGATATATCGATAACTATCGATATATCGATACTTATCGATAAGTATCGATATATCGATACCTATCGATATGTCGATAACTATTGATAGATCGATATGTCGATAACTATCGATATATCGATATGTCGATAACTATTGATATATCGATATGTCGATAACTATAGATATATCGATATGTCGATAACTA